>NC_057800.1:433286871-433318023 GCF_018294505.1 Triticum aestivum
CTCAGTCTGTTCCCTGGTAGACATAGTTCTCCGGCAAACGAAAAGGGTGCCGACAGGATTTCCTGCCGGGGAAAACTCGTTTAATTGCAGTAAAGAGGCACTCCACCTCTGCATGGACATATACATGCACGAGTTCTCGGCAAGGTTTATCTTTTCATTGACATGCAAATGCAAGTACAAGCATTACAGAACACAAACATGGGTGAAAGGATTACACTATTTGAATTAAAATTTGGCAATTGCCTACAAGTTTAAGATTAAAAAAAGATAAGTGCTCCGTAAACTCCTCTCTTTGTCCCTCTTATCACAGGTATTGCGGTGGGAAGATAAGAGGATGGGCGCCGTGCTGGCACAATGCCGCCCCGATCCTTGTCAGGAGCTGGCGACCCCAGCTTGACAAGGTCGGGAGTGGCGAGGCTGCGAAGGAGGAAGACATGCAGAGCACCATGACGGACCCCTGGTCACCACCCCCAGAACCGGAAGGGGGGCTTCAGCATAGGAACCGACAGAAGAAGACGCCAGTGCCCAGCTAGAAGACCCCAAAAGGAAGCAGAAGCCCCAGGGAAACGAGTCTTTTCCCGACAGCCGGAAGAAACGGTGATGACGGCGCCGGGAAAAGGGGGAAGAGCCAGGCCGATGGGCAGCAGGTCCCCAATACGAGACGAACGCGTCGATGCGGTCGTACTCCTACTAGGAGGCTTGCCTCCCGTATTCTCCTTCTCCCTAGGTTTCATCTCCATCAACACCGCTCCGGGAGGAGGCTGAGGCCCCAATTCGGCACCCCGAGCAGAGAAACAGCAAGCGGCCAAAATGGCCAGGGGACTCGAGGCATGCCGCATCCCACCTCGGCGGGCAGGAAGGCGCGCCTCTTGTCGACATCGGCCCCAAGGCCTCCGTGAGGGGCAGCGCTGGGATTACCCATGATCTTTAGCCCCTCCTCCCGAACGAGCATCGAAGATGCCAAAATATTCGCCATGCCAAGGACCAGGCTCACTCCCCGAGCATCAGCACCGGCATGAGGCAACGTATGCCCCAAGCCAGAGCCTGGGGGCTGGCCCTAGGCTTCCTTCTCAAGCATGACCAGTAGAAACAGAAGATGAGGAGAGGAGGGCCACGGAGATGAACGACTCCGCCCTCCTCCACTCCTCCCTTTTTATAGGCCAGGTGAGGAGGGGCAGCCAATTCACCCACGGATGACCACCGCCCTCCTCCGCCAATTCAAGATAGGAGGGCTATTTCCAAAGGTATCCTCCCATGCCACGCGCCTCCGTTACCTACCCCATGCGATGCATGCTGCATATGTGGCTAAGGATGAGGGCGCGCTGTGGGAGGAGTAAATTGGCAGTTTCTACCCCCATGCGTTAAAGTCATTAACGGGCCATCCCTGGAGCGGCCCCACCACTATTGGCTTTATGCTGCATGTGGGAAAAATGGAAACGGGCCTGGAATCAAGGCTAATGAAGCAATAACAGAAAATTTAAGGAGCCAACCCCTTCAGCAACCTTGCCCATGCACTTATTAGGCCCTACCCCGACGATGCTCAGTAGCGCGTTCGGGGCAGGCCCGAGGGCTTCTATCGGTGCAACAAACCCCAGGTCTGTTGACCAACTGTGCACAGGCACAAGATCATGATTGAAGCACCAGCTCAAGTCAGGGATTGAAGGACCAAGAGATTTGAAGAACCAACATGTTGTCAAGAGGGACCAAGATCGAGCCTAAGGAGCAAGATATCGGCAAGAGAAGGGCCTCCCTTGCTGGGCAGGCGATCCAGGCAAGGGGCAGGGCCACCACTAGAAGCAAAGGCTCCCTAACAGAGCCTGCTGGGGCTTGCGGGGGCAGAATCACCCTACCAACCACTCAAGCACGACTCACGTCGTCAATCAGTGCGGTGTCAAGCCGCAAGGTGATTAAGTGGTAGTCGTTTGCCACATGGCAGCCATTTCCTATAGAGAAGCCTACAGATGACACCCATCATGCGACGTGTCAAGAGAATAGGTGCGGAGCTGGCGAGACAGCCCGGCAGGCCTTGTCGGGCGACCAGTGATGTGACACTCAGTGGTGCATTTAATGCATCCTGTCAGCCCGCAGAGTTAGGTATGATAACACTGTTCGTTATCATATCAGTGGTTAATGACCACTTTGCCAGTGTGGTGACCCCTTAATCTATAAAAGGAGGCCCATGACACTCGTAGGAGGGGTTAGAAGGTTGGAAAGTGGACACACCCAAGCGACCATACGCGCGTAGTTGTTGCGGCCCTGAGGCAAACCTTGCTGGGCAAAGTGTACTATGCACCACCACATTCATTCCACCATCAATCCATCGAAGCAGGAGTAGGGTCCTACGCCTCGCGGCGGCCAAAACCTAGTTAAATTGCTTGTGTGCTCCCTGCCGCGCGGCCATACACCGGCCTACTCTTTGTGCAACGCGCCGTCCCCCTTACTGAACCAACAAGGGGCCACCCGGTCCCATAGGTGGCCGCGGACATCCCGCGACAACATGCATGTGTGTGTGCTCAAATTGTATCATGCATGTCATCCCAGAGCATGACCTATTTATATATACCGTATTACAAGCAAAAAAATAACCCCCTCCTAAGTCAAATTAACCTCTCTTGTAGTCAGGAAAAAAGTAGTGATGGACCAAGCGGGCCCACAGATGGAAAGCATCGATATCGCTGATAACCGCTTAAGTGGATGCGAGAGGACAACCACCATCGCTTTGCATAACTTTGATGTGCCACATGCCTCAAAAACCATAAACCATGCACCCACACAGAGCGAGGTTCATGAAGCATACTACATATGATGGTCCCCTTCCCCCCTCTTCGACGCACACTATATGCTCCTACCATAATATGTACAACCCAAAAAGAATCCTCATCGATGGTGAAATTAATTAACCTCTCCTGATGTAGGTCAAAGTGATGCATGCATGCATCGACGATGGCCTCGTGGGCCCATAGATGGAAGCGTCACACGTGAGTGTCCTATCTAGGATAACCACCGTGTGCATGCATGTGGCCCAAAGAGGTGTTGTGTGATGTTTGAATAGCCAATTTCACAATTTTGATGTGGCACGTGCATCGGAAACCGAAAAGTCCCGACACTAAGTGAGGTGTACTTGTTCACGGATGCGAACGTATAGTATATATGCTAGTCCCTTCCCACCTCTTCGACGTGTACTATATACCACCATAACACAAACAAAAAAGATTCTACCTTGCTGGTCAAATTAACCTCACTGCCGGTTGTTTGTCAAAGTGATAGACAACGACCTCGCGGGCCCACAAAAAGCGTCACGCGCGAGTATCGAGTGTCGTGTAGGACAACCATCGAACATGTGGCCAAAACATGTATGTATGAAAGGGTTGTGTAATGTTTTAAATAACGAATTCATGACTCTGATGTGGCACCGGCCTGCCTAACAAAACAACCAACCCACACGGTGGCTCACAACGCGTAGTATACTGCGAGCCACCTGCCACCCCTAGACGCACACACCCACACACACACCGCGAATCCACCGCAAGTATGATGCATGTTAAATTAATTATCCCGCGGTGAACATATGTTACCAAAGGAGGGACGTTTTAATTTCAAAAAAATAGAGATCATTAAGATGTTTTAGTACATTAATTGATTGATTTTCTACGAGTATAATGTGCAAAAATCAAATTTGAGCTACATGCACATGTGACAGTGCACCTAAATGGATTGCAAAAACACATGTGTCTCACTGGGTGCATGTTTACTCCCCGTGCAACAAATTTCAAACATTGAGAATCTTGATTTTTAAATTCTAGTACATGCAAAACTTATTTGAAGTTCATGAAACTTGTCGTGTTGTCATATGGACACCAATACAAAGTGGCATTGTACTTTTTTGTCAAATTTGAGACCGGTTTTGATGTAATCTTTATCTAACTACAAAAGGGAGATTATTAATAATTGGGAACCAATATCCCAAATAGATTATTTATTCGAACCGTGAGTGTTAGACCAACAATGGATACGTGCCATGCTTCGGTTAAGCAATAAAGTGGAAGCATTAATCATCCAAATAGAAAAACAATATACGTGCTACCACGCGACCCGTGTGCCATGCGAGCAGGCATCAGTTGACGGGACGCATGCGAGCAATCCGCCACGCAGGCAGACCGGGTGGCGTGCATGTAGGTGTTTCAATTAACGGAGGCGTGCTTGTTGTGCAGTGTCGTCAGGAGGCGTGCGAGTAGCTGTGTGAAACTTTGGTAGGCATGCCAGCAGTCTGGTGCGCAGGCTCACCGGGAGGCGAGCCATCGGTTTGACCGCGTCGCCTCTCTCCCACAACTCCCACTACTCCATATTAATGGTGCGCCCGAGCGGCCGCACCCACCATTGTCGCCACACACACAATCATCTCTCTCCGCTTGCATCCTCGACACTGCTCTCAGTCCTCCAAGTAGTCAGTGTATGAGGATGCCGCCGAAGTGCCCCATCGGAGGGAGTGGCGACGCCGGGGCTACTAAAGCACCCGAGCACGGCGTGGAGATGGAGATAGAGGTTGTCATCATCACCAGCAAGTTATCGCTACACCCTGACGTTGTCGACGGCATCGAGCTTCCACAGCCGGAGGCGGAGTTCCACACCGACTCTGGTGACGACCCCGGCGATGACTCCGACGACCACTCTAGCAATGACTCCGACAACGACGGACAGCTGGTTAGTCATCTATGCCCATTTATGTGTCAAATAGATCATAGGGTTTCTCTAGTTACTCCCGCATCCCCCTTTTTGGAATAGAAATCATATGGTTATGTTATCCCAATCCATGAAATTTGAGTAAGTTACATCAGATCCGTGTAGTGTATTGATTGTTTGAATGGTACAAGTGATAAGTGATTAGTTGTTTCATCTATGCAAATGATTTCTACTAGTAATCCAACCAGGGTTAGTGTTCGTGCTAATAATTCCTAGCCCGGACTTGACAATTGATTTTGAAAGACCTACATATGTGTGTGCCATTATTTTCTTCAAGATTTGTGTGTACATAGACGACTGTGCTTAAAAATCGAACCATTATATCTGGATATGTATAAATAACTAGCCATAAATTCCTAATCCTACTTCACGGCATGTAAACATTGATTTGATGCCAAATTTGTTTTACTATGTGTATAGGTGTTGTCTGGCGATGTGGACATCGAGGATGAAGATGGCCAGAGGAGGTACAAGAGGCAAATCCTGAGGGAGCTTTATGCGGGAAAACATAACAGGCATATTAGGGCCTGGAACTGTGGCTATCGATGCCCATTTTGCAACCACAAGCTTAATGACGCGTATCTAAGTGTTCTGGCGCATGCAAGAGGACGGGTCGTTGGCTCCTTCAAGCAGCAGTATTCTCGCAGGGTGGTGCACGGCGCGTATGCCGAGTACCTGGAGAAGCTTCAGGATCGTGCCGGCATGTGAGATGAGATGTGGGATTGAACTATGTACGCTTGAGTATGCTTAATGACAGTTGAACTATGTACTTATGGTTGAACTATGCTTGTGTACGTGTACGCTTATTATCTATGTCCGAGTATGTTTAATCTATGTTTACTTATGTCTAACCGTGGGATATGGATGCAATCAGTTCGGTTGATGGAATCTACCTCCGTCTTGGTTTATTGGTCCCCTTTGTAATTTGTGTTAAATTTTGACCAAAGGTTTTACTGACAAAATGATAGTGCAAGTAAGCAAAAATTATATCGTTGGATGGGTATTTGAGCATAGTGTTCAATGATGTAATTTTTGGTGACATGCGTAAACATTTCTTAGTTAAATATTTGGTCATAATTTGGTAAAAATTACAAAGGGGACCAATAAACCACGACGGAGGTAGTACGTCAATCACACACGATTCCCAAAATTGGAATCGTTTGCAATGACTTCCATTTTGCATGTTGCGTCAATCACACACAGTTGGCTCTAGCAAACCGTCACCTCCAGAAGTCTTTGTGGGACAGAAAACCCTCACCACCCAATTCAAAAAAGAAAAAAAAGAAAACCCTCACCATCCCCATGTCACAAAAACCCTCACCCCGCCCGCCACCCCCTCCGGTCCCCATTCACATATGCACAAGCTCCTCCGCGTATATGCATGGCACCACCTATCGCGGCGGTAACCACTTAGCTCGACGCCTGCCGCCGCCGCCAGGCTGCCGGCGAAGTCCACTGCATTTCGCCAATTCCGCTTGCCGCCGCCTATCACCATCGACTTTCTCGACACTGCTCGCGGTTGACCCAGCTCCGCTCGGTTGGGGAATATGCCATATCGAGGGTTCTTTCTCATGGAAAATAAGGTAACTAATTTAACGAGATATTATCTCATCTCTTATCCTAGTTCATCTGCCTCCTTTAATCACCCGGCCAAAATCATCGTGAATTCATTTTTATTCGAACTGATTTGAGGGTTTTCTTCCGTTCATAAAGTGTACAATGCACGGACACATCAGGACTTTGCGGCCTCTGCTAGACATTCCATCTCACCGGACCGGATGACTTGAGGATGCACACGGTATGTTCAATCTCACCCTAAATTGGCCGGCATGGCCTACTTTCCTGAACATATTCTAAATATTACTACATTTGGATAAAAGGTGCCACATGCACCATATACGTCAAAGGGGATTTTCCCCCTCTTCGTTCTATATTAGGCAAATTAATGATGTATTGTTCTTTTGATTACTCTCATATTTCCGTGACATCTTGTTTACCCAATCTGTTTAATTATAGATTTTTGTCCTTCGATTACGACTGATGTACAGTTCTTTCAATTTGGGCCCATATTTGCATGTTACCATATTTTCTTTAACAATCCTACCATTTTCTGCAGCGCATCCCTTGCTATGCAACAAAATCTGTATTGCACAATTTTTCCCTTCACATAAATCAAGACTGCAGGGATGTCATACTGCACACAAACCATGGATTTACAATCATCGCTACTGTAAGACTTTATGAACGTGGTGACTCCTATTTTGGTACTAGCTTTTGGAAATAAATTTCTAAGTTTTATGAACTGAAAGCTGGCACTAGAATTGCACTGCACATAAAGGGCCTGGTCATGAGATATATGGTGACTTCCCCGACGACATCATCCGTCCAGACTTTGTTCGAAGTAAGTTTTATTTTCAACTATCTGCATGTTGACTTACCCAGCAATATCAAATGAATTGTGTAGTATTTAAGCAACCAATTGTCATTCCCTTTTCTTACTATATTCCTACCTAATAACTTCTAGTTACCAATACACTTTTCTATTGCCCTGTTTTAACTAAATATTCCCTGCACTCCCATTTCTATCAGAAAGCGCCGCTGTCAAGGAGGCTCTGGAGGTGGAGAACGGGGCTGCCAGCAAGCCTAGACTTCATTAGCAGCCTCCCTGATGATATGTTGACAGTCATCATCTCCCTCCTCCCAATCAAATATGGGGCGCGAACAACCATCCTTTCCCGGCGGTGGCGCCCCCTATGGAACTCCAGCCCTCTCGACCTCATCGACACCCACGAGCTCTGCCATGGCTATCACAAAAGTTTGGATGCGTTCTCCAAGATCCTCAGCAGTTACCTTGGCCCAACCAAAGGCCTTAGAATGGGCAAGTTCCGTTCCAACGGCAGGGACTGAGCCAAGCTTGACGACTGGTTCTGATCCCCCGCCCTAGATCAGCTCGAGGAGCTCACTTTTGATGATGGGAATATGCGGTCGCTGCCAACGTTCGCACTCCACCTCGCGCCCATGCTGCGCATCGCCAAGTTCAGGAACTGCCACCCCCCTTAATGACGCACCCGCTCTTATTCTACCACGACTGAAGCACCTCGAGCTCGTCGTCATTTGCCTCTCAAACGGTGACATGGAGCGCCTGCTCCATGGCTTTACTGCACTCGAGTACCTTCGTCTTCAGGCGATCAATGGGTTGAGTACCTTCCACATCACCTCCATGACTCTCCGGACTATTTATGTGTGTTGCTGGTGCGGCAGGAAGACATCATAAGATGTGTACCACGGTATGGTCATTGAGGACACACCTGCACTTGAGAGATTACTTATAGTTGATCAAGAAGGTCCAACAAGAATCAATGTCATTTCTGTGCCGAAATTGATAGTGGTGGGCTACTTGTCTGACAACTACTCCGAACTTGTTATTGGATCCACACCCGTTCAGGTACAATAGCCGCTTTCTACCTCTCCTTCTACAAATTAACATTATTTCTAATTTTGAAGATATGTCTATCATTTAGAAAAAAAGATTCTGATAAGATTGACCCCGAAACTGCGTATAGTGAAGGTCTTGGCACTAGAATCTATCGGCCCCAACCTGGAGCAAGTTGTCAGTTTCCTAGATGCTTTCCATGCCTGGAGAAGTTATATCGAGGTGATGTTTCTTTCCTGTTAAATGTTAACCATAAGGGAGTTCAATTTTTGACACGTTTTTCCAAGTTTACAATGACAATGTACTACGATTTCTGAAGGATTCTTTTGGAGGATTTCAGTACATACATGCCCCCCCCCCATATTGGTTGCTTGATCCATATGGTTACAATCAATAAGCATTTCTCCTTTGGATTCATCTATACTGGTTTTCTTAGGGACCTTTTCATCCACTCCAACCTCTTGTGAAGAAGGCTACATTTTTATAGAATGTAATCAAATGCCCATGTTAATCATGTCAGATCGAAGATGGCATGTTAGTGCATTTTACAAATCCTACAAACTGAATAGGCATGTAGTAGTGTTCAAAACTGCATGTAGGCACTAACACATTTTCTTCTTTTGAAGATAAGATTAGGCCCAGTGGTGGATAATGTGATACAATATAACAATCACGTCAAATGCCTACATCTACAACTCTCAGAAATTACTTTGAACTCCTACCGAGGGACCTTACCGGAGATTATATTCGCCAGGTTCTTTGTTCTCAAAGCACGGGTGCTAAAGGTAACGAGGTTTGCCCTACATTTATTTCACAAAAATGAATGGTTTGTTCATTAGAGCCGGCACCTGTGGCAGAATGGAATAGGCTCCAAAAATTCCGAATTTCATTTTGGAACTTCAGATGACAGAGTAATCAAAAGTCATCGTGTCAACCCCATACATGACTTCTCAGTGCCTGACCCCTTTGCAAAAATTGTGAGGTTTTGAAACCAGACTTAGAAGTGGTAATATTAGTTTGAACCTCTCTGAAATCCATGTTTAGCGGATCAGCGTGAGCGTTTGTTGCTGATGAGCTGAATTTCGTTACTAATATCGGTTTGAACCTTGTAATCTTCGAATTTGAGCCATATAACTCTGGAATTTGAACCTTGTAATATTTCGAGCTTTTGTGGTACAATCGTTGAAATGGCAGTGTTTGAGACTCATATATTGGTAGCACTATTTTGACCTTAATATGCAATGGTCTTAGATTTTATTAACCATTCTCGAATCTATTTACCCTGTCGATCTCACAGCACACGATCTGTATAGCTAACTCGACTACGATATTCAACATTATTGCACATAGTTGGTTTCTTCCACCGTGTGCCCTATAGAGCGCAGAATTAATTATCGCACTCGAGTGTCCATCATCACCCTTCTGTGTAACTTTGACCTCGTCACCCACTGGTAAACTTATGAGCGAAGGCATTCCACACACTTCGTTTTTACAAAGCTTTTTGCCAATAAACGCCAACGATTTGTCCCTCTTCTAGCCGACGTGTGGTCAAACTAGTCGGGCGGGAAGCTTGTGAGGTAAATTGTGCGGTAGCGCGGGAACAGCCTCACCGATGATACATTTGGCGCCTCTTCGAGCCCATGCGTGTGGTGCGGTGTTGTCAAGCATGCACTGGAATCCTCCATTATGAATATCATGACAAGATGTGACAATTACAGGCCGGCCGGCCAACCCCCATCTATTACAACGGCCATTTAACCCTTGTGTCTCTTCAACCTTTCGATCGCGCCCCACCATTGCAAGAAGCACACACACCACAAGAAATTCTTAGAGGGTATCCTGTGCGGCTCCAATGGCGCTCCGAGCGGCTGCCGACGAGGAGCAGCAGTTCACCATGCATGCCGTGGTGGACACCCACAGAAGGTTCATAGACCTCTCGGTGGACGGTGGTGTACACCAATGACCCGGCCTGGGTGGAGCTCGAGTACACCCGCTCTCGTGCCGGGTCTCGTCCCAAGGTCGCCGTCGCCCAGATGTGTGTGCGCCACCATGTCCTCATCTACCACTACTGCCCGGCCACAAGGCCTTGTGAGTGTTTCACCAGGTTTGTCAACAGCCCCCGCTACATGTTTGCTATGGTGGACATCACCAACGATGTAAAGGTGCTCGAGAATTCGGGAATCTCCTGCCAAAATCTTGTCAACATCCAGGGCCAATACAAGATCTGGGGCAGCAAGGAGTGATAACCCACAAGTATAGGGGATCGCAACAGTTTTCGAGGGTATAGTATTCAACCCAAATTTATTGATTTGACATAAGGAGAGCCAAAGAATATTCTCAAGTATTAAAAGTTGAGTTGTCAATTCAACCGCACCTGAAAGACTTAATATCTACAACGAAGTATTTAGTAGCAAAGTAATATGGAAGTAACGGTAACGATGGCAAAAGTAACAGTATTAGTTTTGTAGTGATTGTAACAGTGGCAACGGAAAAGTAACTAAGCAAAGATCAATATGTGAAAAGCTCGTAGGCAATGGATCAGTGATGGATAATTATGTCGAATGTGATTCCTCATGCAACAGTTATAACATAGGGTGACACAGAACTAGCTCCAGTTCATCAATGTAATGTAGGCATGTATTCCGAATATATTCATACATGCTTATGGAAAAGAACTTGCATGACATCTTTTGTCCTACCCTCCTGTGGCAGCGGGGTCCTGTTGGAAACTAAGGGATATTAAGGCCTCCTTTTAATAGAGTACCAGAACAAAGCATTAACACTTAGTGAATACATGAACTCCTCAAACTATAGTCATCACCGGGAGTGGTCCTAATTATTGTCACTTCGGGGTTACCGGATCATAACACATAGTAGGTGACTATTGACTTGAAAAATAGGAGCAAGAACTCACATATATTCATGAAAACATAATAGGTTCAGATCTGAAATCATGGCACTTGGGCCCTAGTGACAAGCATTATGCATAGCAAATTCATAGCAACATCAATCTCGGAACATAATGGGTACTAGGGATCAAACCCTAACAAAATTAACTCGATTACATGATAAATCTCATCCAACCCATCACCGTCTAGCAAGCCTACAATGGAATTACTCACGCACGGCGGTGAGCATCATGAAATTGGTGATGGAGGAAGGTTGATGATGATGATGGCGACAGATTCCCCTCTTCGGAGCCCCGAACGGACTCCAGATCAGCCCTCCCGAGAGAGATTAGGGCTTGGCGGCGGCTCCGTATTGTAAAACGCGATGAATCCTTCTCTCTGATTTTTTTTCTCCCTGAACGTGAATATATAGAGTTGGAGTTGACGTCGGTGGAGCCTCAGGGGGCCACGAGGCAGGGGCGCGCGCCCCAGGGGGGCGCCCTGCACCCTCGTGGACTGGGTGTGGGCCCCCTGATGCTAATTCTTTCGCCAATATTTTTTATTTATTCCAAAACGTGTCTCCGTTGATTTTGAGGTCATTCCGAGAACTTTTATTTCTGCACAAAAATAACACCATGGCAATTCTGCTGAAAACAATGTCAGTACGAGTTAGTTCCATTCAAATCATGCAATTTAGAGTCCAAAACAAGGTCAAAAGTGTTTGGAAAAGTAGATACGATGGAGACGTATGAAGGAGCATGAGAAGGACTCACTGGTTTACCTCGTCGAGGCCATCATCGACCCCTACTACACAGACATGAAGGATTCCTGCAACGAGGACAAGCATGCCTAGCAGTCGGCCTGGATGGAGAAACTCAACAAAGCTCACGTCGTGTACGTGGCCAAGGAGGCATACACGAGCTACGACATATACAGGGGGATCGTTGACATGAGGAAGTGCCTCCTTCCCCAAAACGGCCAGGGGTCCAACCGGAAGTAGAGCGATGGCAAGCGTCGTCGCAACAAAAAGTAGATGATTAAATCCTTGTTTCTCCTAGTTTAGAATGCATGTAATTGCTTACTTTGGTGTGTAGAAATGTTATGTGTGTAGTCACTTGTGTAATTGTATGCTTAATTTGGTTATGCAATGCTGTCGTTTTCAATATATATGTTGATGCTCTGTAGACAGAGTGTAGATGTTGTGCGCACAAAGAAAATCACATCACACACGGACTAAACAATGGAACCCATCGATGATGTTTTCATCAATCACTCACAATTGTATACGAGCAATCATTTCTTCACAACACACACGGCTTGTTAGCAGCAATCGTATGTTTTGTTATCGGTCTTCGCACATGTTTCCGATTATAGACCTGTTTGTCGCGTATCACACACATCTTGTTAAGTTGAACCATTTTTGTTCTCTTGTCTCAACACAAACAGTTCATCCGAGTGAACTACATGCAGTATATCGCACACACCTTGATCTGGCTGACCATTTGTTTTGTGTTGCCTAATCACAAATAGTTCATCTGAGTGAACAGTATGCTTTATATTGCACACACCTTCATCTGGCTGCCCGTTTCTTCTGTTCCTCCTCATAGAAAATAGTTAATTGAACTGAACCGTATGCCCTGCATCGCACACGCAACTAAAATCTGAACCGTGTTTGATGCATCCTCCATCGGAAACGTTTTGCATCTTTTTTGACGGTTTTTACACCACCGTCTGTGATTATTGCATCGTTGATACGTCTCCAACGTATCTATAATTTTTTATTGTTCCATGCTATTATATTATCTGTTTTGGATGTTAATGGGCTTTATTTTACACTTTTATATTATTTTTGGGACTAACCTATTAACCGGAGGCCCAGCCCAAATTGCTGTTTTTTTGCCTATTTCAGTGTTTCGCAGAAAAGGAATATCAAACGGAGTCCAAATGGAATGAAACCTTCGGGAGCATGATTTTTGGAACAAACGTGATCCAGGAGACTTGGAGTGGACGTCAAGAAACAATCGAGGAGGCCCCGAGGCAGGGGCACGCCTACCCCCCTGGGCGCGCCCTCCACCCTCGTGGGCCCCTCGTTGCTCCACCGACCTACTTCTTCCTCCTATATATATTCATATACCCCGAAAACATCCTGGAGCACCATGAAACCCTATTTCCACCGCCGCAACCTTCTGTACCCAAGAGATCCCATCTTGGGGCCTTTTCCGGAGCTCCGCCGGAGGGGGCATTGATCACGGAGGGCCTCTACATCAACTCCATGGCCCCTCCGATGATGTGTGAGTAGTTTACCTCACACCTTCGGGTCCATAGTTATTAGCTAGATGGCTTCTTCTCTCTCTTTGGATCTCAATACAAAGTTCTCCTCGATTCTCTTGGAGATCTATTCGATGTAATCTTTTTTTGCGCTGTGTTTGTTGAGACCGATGAATTGTGGGTTTATGATCAAGTTTATCTATGAACAATATTTGAATCTTCTATGAATTCTTTTATGTATGATTGGTTATCTTTGCAAGTCTCTTCGAATTATCAGTTTGGTTTGGCCTACTATATTGATTTATCTTGCAATGGGAGAAATGCTTAGCTTTGGGTTCAATCTTGCGGTGCTCGATCCCAGTGACAGTAGGGGAAACGACACGTATTGTATTGTTGCCATCGAGGATAAAAAGATGGGGTTTATATCATATTGCATGAGTTTATCCCTCTACATCATGTCATCTTGCTTAAAGTGTTACTCCGTTCTTATGAACTTAATACTCTAGATGCATGCTGGATAGCGGTCTATGTGTGGAGTAATAGTAGTACATGCAGGCAGGAGTCGGTCTACTTGTCACGGACGTGATGCCTATATACATGATCATACCTAGATATTCTCATAATTATTCCCTTTTCTATCAATTGCTCGACAGTAATTTGTTCACCCACCGTAATACTTATGCTATCTTGAGAGAAGCCACTAGTGAAACCTATGGCCCCCGGGTCTATTCTCCATCATACAAGTTTCCAATATATTTTATTTTGCAATCTTTACTTTCAATCTATATCATAAAAATACCAAAAATATTTATCTTATTATTATAATCTCTATCAGATCTCACTCTTGCAAGTGGCCGTGAAGGGATTGATAACCCCCTTATATTGTTGGTTGCGAGGTTCTTATTTGTTTGTGTAGGTACGAGGTGACTCGTGCGTGGTCTCCTACTGGATTGATACCTTGGTTCTCAAAAACTGAGGGAAATACTTACACTGCTTTGTTGCATCATCCTTTCCTCTTCAAGGGAAAACCAACGCATGCTCAAGAGGTAGAAATCGCACATAGTTCCATTGAAGGGTCTCTGATCGTAGTGTCGCATTAGCAGCATCCTGCAGTAGTGACTTGCTTGCTTACTGCCATGATCCTGGTGGGTCCCTACTATCATACTCACCATCTACAGTCATCTCCTTATTCCTCTCGGTTGTTGGCCATGTTGACAAGACATGAGGGCGGCGCCACAGCGAGCGAACCAAGGCGGAGGATGATGGTGAGGCCTTAGACGGGAACGAACAGGGGCCGATGAAGATGCACAGAGTTTTAGGGTGCGATGTGGCCATGATGCATGCGCGGCAGCACAGCCAACCGTGGGAGGCGGGAGCAGGCGGTCCCGCCGGCATTGGTTTGGCTTTGTCGGCTGGAGGAAGAAGACACTGAAGAAACATGACAAAGGTTGAATGTCAATCCAACGGTAAAGGTTGGCATAATCGTTTGTTGACTAAGCCAACAGCAAGTAGCACACTTTTTTATATATAGGAAGAAAAGAAAAAATGGGCTCGTTCGCCTGATAATATTCCTGAAACTGCGACCGTTCGATTTTGCGTTGCACCAAAATCTACGAGGAAAATGCGTTTGTCTGCTGTCCTCCTCCGAGGGAACGTTCGCCACATAAGTTACTAGCACCCTTGGTTTTCAACTGAGAGGTCTTGGGTTCGAGTCCTAGGAACCCTCAATTTTGTCCTCCTTCCTTCCTCGCAAAAAAAAGAAATAAAGTCAAAGACTTGAGAAGGCATACAGAACAAGCTAGTGTACGAGTAAGGAGACATTGCTGAGTTTTAGAAAAAAGAGAGACGTGCTCCTGTAGCTAGTTCGAATCCAAACCTATACTATGACTATATATGGTGCTATGCTACTCTACAAGTAATGAAACCGACATATCCAACGTTCGCTTCTCCTCTACTCTACTTACTCTGCCTAGCATCAGAAGCTCTGGACGCAGAAACCATGTCCACTGGCGGCTCGTCCACCTTCTCTTCAGCAGGCAACAACTAGATATGCAGCAAGTCGCCACCCGTACCATCGCCTGTGGGTCTCATCACACCCCCGCAGGAACACGCACCCTAGCCGGTTGCTCAGCGCAACCCGCTGCCATTGGTGTGCAATGATCTAGAGTAACATGTATAACAATGATGAATGGTAGTTTGCCACAAATATCATGTCAGTTCTATATGGTCATGCAAAGCAATATGATGATGAACACACATGAGACGGGACGGTGGAAGTTGCATGGCAATATATCTCGAAATGGCTATGGAAATGCCATGATAGGTAGGTATGGTGGTTGTTTTGAGGAAGATATAAGGAGCCTTTTGTGTGATAGAGTGTATCATGTCACAGGGTTTGGATCCACCGACGAAGTTTGCACCAACTCTCGAGGTGCGAAAGGGCAATGCACGACACCGGAAAGGCTAGCAATATTTGGATACGTGGGAGTGCGTATAGTCCATGGACTCACATTAGGGTCAGTTCTTTTGCTGGCTTCTAGAATAAGCTGGAATAAGCTCCCCCCTACCCAGCTTTTTTTAGAAGCCCAACCAAATTTATATTTTTAGAACCCTAATAGTTAAGACTTGACTAATATGCTTCTACAGTAAAAAATTTGGTTGGGCTTCTAGAATAAGCTGGGTAGGGGAAACTTATTCTGGAAGCTCAAAAAAGCCAACAAAAGAACTGGCCCTTAGTCATAAAGAACCCATATACTTATTGTGAAAGTTTTATGAGCTCTCGAAGCAAAGTACTACTCGCATGGCCCTAGGGAGGAGGTTCGTAGGAGTTAACCATTGTGCACCCCCGATTTAGAAAACACTCAAGGATTTCAATTAGACATAAAAATGCTCAAACATCCCCACAAAGCCATGTCGAACACTTAAATGAGTAGTTAATAACAATCTTTAATATTGATATTCTTACTAACCAATGATCATGAACTAATACCCTTTCATATTACGACATCAATATAATTAAACCATGTGTTTTATATTTAGTGACCTACATGACTTTTTTTATTATACACTCTTAAATACCTGGACTAGTCTTATAACCCGTGCTCATTACCACTTCCTATTTAATAGACTTTCAAAAAGGTTTAAGTGAAGCATGAGAGTGCAATCATTTGTATAAAATATAACCACTGCCGTGCTCTAACAGATATAAGTGAAGCACAAGAGCAACTGCATAGCTCAAAAGATATAAGTGAAGCTCAAAGAGTATTCCAAGAAATCACAATGAATGTGTGTATCTCTCAAAAGGTGTGTCCAGCAAACAATGATTGTAGAAAACTAAAAAGCAAACAAAAATAAAACTATGGCACAAGACGCTCCAAGTAAAACTCATATCATCTGATGAATAAAAATACAGCTCCAAGTAGCATACCGATGAATTGGAGATGAAAGAGGGGATGCCATCCGGGGCATCCCCAAGCTTAGACGCTTGGGTCTTCCTTGAATATCACCTTGGGATGCCTTGGGCATCCCCAAGGTTAGGGTCTTTCTGCTCCATATTCCTTCATCCATCGTGATTTCACCCAAAACTTGAAAACTTCAGCACACAAAACTCAACAGAAACCTCACGAGATTCATTAGTATAATAGACAAATCATAAACTTTAGGTACTGTTGTAAACTCATTCATGATTATTATTGCATAATACCCACTATATTATAAATTCTCCATGACTTATACCTCCGATATAATCCAGAGCACCATTAAATAAGCACACTATGCAATACAAAACAAAATATGTCTGAAACAGAACAGTGTGTAATGATCTGAACAAAAACTATACTTCTATAACTCCAAAAAATCTAAAAAAATTAGGACAATGTGGGCAATGTGTATATAAATCATGTGTAATTTTTTTTGAATTTTATCACATTCCAGTAAATTATAAGAATTCCAGTATAGGGCGCAAAAGTTTCTATTTTTTCATAAAATCAAGTCAACTATCAACCAAATCATTCCAAAGCATTTACTTGGCACAAACACTAATTATAATATAAAAATACAATCATTATAGTAGAAACAATCATTTCATCCCACACGAACAGAAATAAAAATGCAAAAATTTAAGATAACTATTGGGTTGCCTCCCAACAAGCACTATTGTTTTATACCCCTAGCTAGGCATAATGCAGTGTTTAAAGTATTGTCTGTCAATGTTCTGGGAACCGGGGTACCCAGACTTGCCTACCTGCGGCCCACAGTGTGGCTCAGTCTCCGGCCTGGTACGACCCATCTTCAGCACCAATAATGCAAGACCCTCACGATGTCAAGGCCCCCAGAAGGAGCGGCCTCCTTAGGCTGGTTCCTGAGGAGCGGAGATTTCTATGCGAGCCCTCACCTCGTGAGGTTCGGATGACGCAAGCCATGACGACCAAGTTCAGGCGGGCGCCAGCAGGCGTAGTATATTAGGTTTCCTCTTTAGTGTTAAAGAGGCAAGCACAGGCCAGAGTCCCGAGGGATCAAGCAAAGGTTTCCACTTCCATGTTACAAGACCAATACCGCCAGGACGGAGGTCATCGTCGAGCCCACCACGACGTCACGACCAGAAGCTTTGTAGGCAAAGACCACCTTTCGTCAGGATAAGATGTACTAGTTGTCTCCCTTCGAATTTGGCTGTTGTGGGATCCCTTCCCGCCTTCGTTTTGCTGGGAAGAGGACCAAGGCCACTATAAGTATAGCCTAGCCACCACCTTAGAGGGGGGAAGAGAGACGGATCATTCAGACCACCCTCATCAGCTCACACAAACACAAAAACACACCTCCTGAGGTTGGTCTAGCACTATACTAGTTCATCCTCAGCCCACCTCGAGGCTAATCCACCACAAAGCAGGAGTAGGGTTTTACACCGCAAGGTGGCCCAAACCTGGGTAAACTGTTGTGTCCCATTTCCTTCCAGTTCATCGCGCTAGGCCGTGAGATCAACGAGTTAGCAGGCTGGGAAGGTTGAGTTCTTCGCACCACCCCAGAGTTTGAATCTATCTAGGGTCTGCGAGCCCCGAATCCGACATTTGGCATGCCAGGTAGGGGTGTGTCGGAGCCTCTCTTCTTCTGGCCGGTTCACCACCGCTTCGTTGTTCCCATGGCTGACGCTCGTCGAGTTCGTGTTGAACGCCGGGCCGCCCTCGCCGCCCGCGTCAAGCAGACAGCGCCTGCAGGCGACGGCGCTCCCCATCGTTCCCCATTGCGTGCAGCCAACGTTGCCACCGGCCCCGTGGCCCATGAGCAGCAAGCTTCGTCGTTGCAAACTTCTGTGCGGCGTGACAGACGCACGGCCACTCCGTTGCTGACTTCGGTGGCCTCTTCCTCCTCCCACGCTCGTCGAGGGCTGGTGAATGCGCAGGCTGTGTTGCTCATGGCATGCGAGCTCCTGCGCTATCGTCTGACCGATGACCTCTATGAGGACTGGTTGTACCGCATCACCGAGCTCATCAGGGCCACTGGAGAGGCCCCTGCACCGTCCCGCTCGTTGCCTCCCCTGCCGCCTCTTGCGGGTGACGTGGCCCACGGGGCGCCTCCTCCACCTCCCAGGCAAGACATCATCCTCGAGCCAAGGCATGAGGTTCCACGGCATGACCCGCCTCGCAGGGCACCGGCGTGTGACGAGGAAAGCTGCCAGGTGGTGCAGCAGCCGCAAGGAGAGGCGCATGCGCTCCCAGCACCACCACGTCAAGACCGCATGCCGCCCGAGACGGTGGTGAGCACCAAGATCAGGCTCCACCTCCACGGCGGGCTCCGGTGAGTGCGGCAGGCTGCCGCGCATTCACACTAAAGTTGCGCCACGTCGCCTGGCCGGGGAAGTTCAAGCCAGACCTGCCTCCATGCTACGACGGCACCCCCAACCCTGCCGAGTTCCTGCAGCTCTACAAACTGAGCATCGAGGCGGCCAACAGCGATGAGAAGGTCATGGCAAACTGGTTCCCCGTGGCCCTCAAGGATGGCGCGCGCTCATGGCTTCTGAACCTCCCTGCAGGATCAATCTCCTCCTGGGATGAAATGTGAGAGCACTTCATCTCCAACTTCTAGGGTACTCGCGCCCGCGCACCTTCCGTGGGTGACGTGCGGCGCATCAAGCAGCAGCCAGGGGAGACCTTGCATAAATACATCTAGCGCTTCACCAATGTGCGCCTCAAGATTCCCAAGGTGTGGGACGAAGCCAACATTTTCGGCATTTACTGATGGCGTCCGGGATGTCAAGATGAAGGAAGAGCTCGCCATACACGAAGACCTGTGCTCAGCTCTGGAGATGTTCAACATGGCAACCAAGTGCACAAGAGCTAAGGAAGGATGCCTCTCCCTCCTCGAGCTCCCGGAGATCAACCCAGAAGACAAGAAGGCCAAGGCCAAGGATGCAAAGCGCAAGGGTCCATCGGTGATCGCGGCCGAACCCCAGATGAAGCGCGGCTGCGGCCACCCGGAGTCATCCAAGGGCAGCCGCCCGTTCTGCGTCTTCCACAACATGCACAGCTACAACACCAATGACTGCCAAGAGCTCAGGGCCATCCACGACGGGAGCATCAGTCGTCGCCCCGAGTGCAGTGACCGAGTTTATGGCCGTAGAGGAGGACGAGGCGGAGGATGCTGGGACAACCGCGACCCCTGCCAGGACTGGTGCAATCAGCCTCGCGAGGGCACCTAGAGGGAGCAACCTCGCAAGGACCATCCTCAGGGAAATGATGGCCTTCCTCCGTTGCTGCCTCCACCAAGAAGGAATTATGACCACCACCAAGATGATGGGGTTGGGGGCTTTCAAGAGCCTCATGCCATCGCTTGCATCCTGGGCAGCACTCAGGCCCCTGCCTCCCATCGCATCTTCAAGCAGTTTGCTCGCAAGGTGAACGCGGCCCTCCTCAAGCTCGAGACGACGCATCCACTCAGGTGGTCCAAGTACGCCATCACCTTCGACTCTACCGATCATCTCAAGTGTGCGGCCACTGCTAGCGCCCTCCCGATGCTTTGCTCGCCAACCATCAGCAACATCCTCGTCACCAAGACACTCATCAATGGTGGCGCAGGACTCAATGTCCTCTCCGTTGAGACGTTCGACAGGCTCCAGGTGTCGTACAACTAGCTTCAGCCTACCAAGCCTTTCTCAGGAGTGACCTAATGTTCCACAACCCCGATAGGGAAGATCTGCCTCCCTATCACCTTCGGCAAGCGCGACAACTACCACATTGAGCTCATCAACTTCGATGTCGCCCACATCCGCCTCCCGTACAACGACATCCTTGGGTATCCAGCCCTAGCCAAGTTCATGGCCACGACTCATCATGGCTACAATGTCGTCAAGATGCCGGGGAGCGGAGGCATAATCATAGTCTCCTATGATGAAAAGGACGCGGTGTGCTCCCTCGAGCGCGCCTACCAGGCTGCGGCGGTCGAGAATCCAAAAGACGAGGGCGCTGTCTACCCTCCCGAGGCCGTCCCCAAGAAGAAGAAGAAGAAGAAGAAGAAGAAGAAGAAGAAGAAGAAGAAGAAGAAGAAGAAGCTACGCCTAGGACCTCAGGAGGATGGGGCCTCCGACGGTCGTGCTTCAGGACCTGCGCCCACTGATGGGGCGCCTTTCCCTGTCCCATAGGAAGGCGCGCCCGACACCCCTCTTAGGTTGGGCTCGGGGGCTCTCCTCTGGAGGGCCTCTGACCTGGTCAACATCACGAGGGGGGCACTCGGGCACCATGTGGAGGAATGCTTCAACGCATGTTTCCGCGAGGAAGGCGCAGGGCGCGAGCTACGAGGCGCTTAGGAGTTCATCATCAAGGCAACCCAGGAGCTTCAGGAAGCAAGAGCCATGCGAGGCGAGCATCGCCCCGCACCACCCAGTGCGGCTCCCTCCCCTGACAAGGGCGGCGAGCTGCGCGCCTGTGTCAACATCCCAGGGCTCAACAGAGCCGCGTCTCAGGAGCTTTTCTGGCCGTCCCACGTGGGCCGGTGCGAGGGCCCCCCTCACAGCTACGTTTGCATGCCTTTTGGTTTGCTGAATAGGGCTGCCATGTGCCAGCGCCGCAAGCGGGGTGTCCTGGCAGCTCATGAGACTAGGCGCCAGGCGATCCTGTCGGAGATGGCGATGGATCCTCGCGAGCCCCCCAGGCCTCCAGAGCCTCGCGAGGTTCAGGACCTGGGCAACTCGTGAGGAGCGACTTCGGCAGCACGCATCTTCAGCTACTTCAACACTTCTTCAGCAACGGTGACAGGTTACATTTTTTGGTTTGTTTAGTTGGGGGCGCCCCTCGGGCTGCATTATCCCCAAGCCGTGTGGGTCCGTCCCTGCAGCATGTATCGTTCTTTGCATCTATCAGAACTGGCTTTACCCTTTCCATGAGTTGCTTTATGATTATCACCTGTCTGTCTGGTGCTTTGTCGCCATGAATGTCATGCGCCCTTGCAAACCCGCCCACGACCGCCTCGTGATTAAGGACTGGCATGGCGTCTGTGCTCGGATCCCTCCCTGCAGCATTGCTAAACCCAAGTGGTTGAGCTCTAGCTCGCGGGCCAGCTCCCGTGCACGTCACCTCCCCTGGTCCTTGGTGCCTTGTTCTCGCATGAGCTAATCATGGGCGGATAAGTTAGGGCGCGTGACCTGGTGCCTCGCCGCCGTGGGAGCCGCGCGCCGATTGTCTTTCTTCAAGACTTCTGCATGAGAAGACTGGGCATGTCATCTGTGCTTGGGTCCATCCCTGCAGCATCAACAAACCCAACGGCTGAGCTCTGTCTGGCGGGTCGGCCCCGTTCACGTCACCTCCTGGGGTCGTTGGTGTTTTTGCTTCTCATGCGATAACCTCAGGAGATTCACTCGGCGCAGGCTGCCTAACCATCTCACAGGACCATCACAAGTGTTCTGAATCAAATTCAGGCGCAACCCGCCTTGAGGTAGGGCCTCGTGAGTCCCGCACTGGCTCATGAGTGCCCATACACACCTCCTCCAGTCATGTCGTGCAAGCCTCGTGTCAGGACGGGGTTGTACACGCCCCGGAGTCTCCCCTCTGAGGGAGCTCCCACCCACGTACCAGTGGAAGCCCCATGCTCTGCGCTGGCGGACGACATGGTCGAGGAGCGGCTATGCCCGTGCAAGACTGGAAGCACCATGCTCCGCGCTGGTGAATAAACAACTAAGGGCAGCCTAACGACAGTAGTAACCTCAGGAGAGCCACTAGGCTCGCTGCTTAGCCTTACCGCGCCGCTTTCCCCTTGGGAGAGTTGCGCGAGGGGGATGGGCCCTCGGACCTAGTCTTCGCGCGCCCCTCCGGAGCGAGAGCCTGGTGAGGAAAGGTATGGAGGGTTGTTCTTATGTTAGGGGGACCCCTGGGCATCGTGACCCAGGGGGCTAACTAGTCACGTAGCCCCTCACCCCTTGGTCTCGTCCTAGTGATTCGGACACCCCAACGGCGGTTGAGGTATGCGCGGGGCTGGGCCCTGCCGACGCAAAATGCTAAAACCTACACCTGCATCTCCTTCTTGAGGGTTGTTAAAACGTCAAGAGGGACTCCTAAGCATCGCGACTCAGGAGCCTCACTGGTCACGTAGCCCCTCGTCCTGGTGATCCGGATGACCCAATGGCGGCTCAGGTATGCACGGGGCCGGGCCCTGCCAACGCAGAACACTAAAGCAAACGGAAAGGAAATCGCAGAACCCTAGCAAACTATTACAAAACATACTGTCTCTTAAAAGCTCAAAGCATAAGTTCTTACGCCTCCAGGAGGCACGATAAATGTTACAGGATTAAAATAGGGGGAAGCGCCGCCTTCGAGCCTCTTCCTCGACCTTGGACACCATCAGCGCCCGTCTGGGGAGGCCCGTCATCGACAACGTCCCCTTCGTCCTTGCCATTAGCCGCGACCGCAGGGTCGACGCAGTGGAACTTCTGCAGTAGGGCCTCCACCCGCTTCTTCACGGCCTTGGCGGCAGCGTCGTGGAGCTTAGGATCCACAGGTTCGAGCAACGCACCAAGGTCGAAGCTGGGGCCCCCAAGATGGAGGTGGCTGAAGATGCGCGTCGTGATCGAGGTAAAAAGCGCGCGAGCCTCTCCCTCCACCATGGGGCCCACTCCGACAACAACGCCCTCGAGCGCCATGGAAAATTTGGGGAGCAACCCGGCAGGGCCTTCCTCCAGAGTCACCAGCGGATTCTCGTACCCTTCCACGTAAAAGTCTTGAGTGCCTTGCGGGACCGCAGCTCGAGGAAGACGAAGGTGTCGCGCCCTGCGGCGACCGCCTTCTCAGCTGCGGCCAGAGATTTCTCCCTGACCTCCAGCCGGGCCTTCTCCTCAGAGACGAGCTTGGTGTGGGACGCCTGGGCCGTCTCCATCTCCTCCTTCAGCTTCTCCAGGCGGCTCCATTCCACATCTTGTTCCTAGGCTGCCTGCTCTAGTTCAGCGTCGCAATTGGTGAGCGCAACCTCCCGGGCCTTCAGCTCCTCCTCCTGCTCCTCGAGCTGATGGTTGCGAGCGGCCTGCTCATCACAGAGGGCCTTCAGCTCGGCCTCCGTCATGTGGCAGCACTTCTCGGTGGCCACTGCGTTGGCTAGTGCTACGTCATGAGTAGCTGCGGCCACACCGGCCACCTTCCTGCCCTCCTTGACGGCGGCCTCGGCCTGGCCCCAACCAGTCCTGATAACCCACAAGTATAGGGGATCAATTGTAGCCTCTTTCGATAAGTAAGAGTGTCGAACCCAACAGGAGCTAAAGGTAGAACAAATATTCCCTCAAGTTCTATCGACCACCGATACAACTCTACGCACGCTTAACGTTCGCTTTACCTAGAACAAGTATGAAACTAGAAGTACTTTGTAGGTGTTGTTGGATAGGTTTGCAAGATAATAAAGATTACGTAAATAAAAAGTAGGGGCTATTTAGGTAAAGACACAACTAAGTTAGTTTTAGTAAAGAGCTTTTTGTTACGGGAAAGTTATTTGTCCCTAGGCAATCGATAACTAGACCGGTAATCATTATTGCAATTTTATATGAGGTAGAGGCATAAGCTAACATACTTTCTCTACTTGGATCATATGCACTTATGATTGGAACTCTAGCAAGCATCTGCAACTACTAAAGATCATTAAGGTAAAACCCAACCATAGCATTAAAGCATCAAGTCCTCTTTATCCCATACGCAACAACCCCCTTACTCGGGTTTGTGTTTCAGTCACTCACGCAACCCACTATAAGTGAATCATGAAAATATTGCAACACCGTCCAACGGGGATCCCACACGCTTGCACGACACGGAGAGCACCATAGGCAGCACCAATAATAAAACATGCAACTCAAACCAATCTTGATCATCAAATAGCCCATAGGACAAAACGGATCTACTCAAACATCATAGGGTAGACATACATCATTGGGAAATAATATATAGCGTTGAGCACCATGTTTAAGTAGAGATTACAGCGGGTAAGAGAGAGGTTACACCGCTGCATAGAGGGGGGAAGAGTTGGTGATTATGGTGGTGAAGTTGTTGGTGAAGATTGCGGTGATGATGATGGCCACGTCAGCGTTCCGGTGCCACCAGAAGAGAAGGGGAGATGGGGGCCCTTCGTCTTCTTCTTCCTTGACCTCCTCCCTAGATTGGAGAAGGGTTTCCCCTCTGGTCCTTGGCCTCCATGGCGTGGGAGGAGCGAGAGCCCCTCTGAGATTGGATCTGTCTCTCTGTCTCTCTCTGTTTGTGCGTTCCCAGATTCTTCCCTTTCACCGTTTCTTATATTCCCGGAGATCCGTAGCTCCGATTGAGATGAAATTTTAACACGATCTCTATCCGGATATTAGCTTTCTTGCGGCAAAAGAAGGGCATCAATCGCCTTACGGGGTGGCCACGAGGGTCAGGGGTGCGCCCCCTGCCTCGTGCCTCCCTCGGGCACCGTCTCGTGTGGATTTTTCTTCCCAAAAATCATATATATTCCAAAAAAAATCTCCGTCAGTTTTTATCCCGTTTGGACTCCGTTTGATATGGATATTCTATGAAACAAAAAACATGCAACAAACAGGAACTGGCACTGGGCACTGGATCAATATGTTAGTCCCAAAAATAGTATAAAAGTTGCCAAAAGTATATGAAAATTGTAGAATATTGACATGGAACAATAAAAAATTATAGATACGACGGAGACATATCAGCATCCCCAAGCTTAATTCCTGCTCGTCCTCGAGTAGGTAAATGATAAAAAAGATAATTTTTGATGTGGAATGCTACCTAGCATAATCTTGATCATGTATCTAATCATGACATGAATATTAAGATATGAGTGATTCAAAGCAATAGTCTATCATTTGACATAAAAACAATAATACTTCAAGCCTACTAATAAAGCAATCATGTCTTTTCAAAATAACATGGACAAATAAAGTTATCCCTACAAAATCATATAGTCTGGTTATGCTCCATCTTCACCACACAAAATATTCACATCATGCGCAACCCCGATGACTAGCCAGGCAATTGTTTCATACTTTTGATGTTCTCAAACCTTTTCAACTTTCACGCAATACATGAGCATGAGCCATGGACATAGCACTATAGGTGGAATAGAATGGTGGTTGTGGAGAAGACAAAAAAGCAGAAGATAGTCTCACATCAACTAGGCGTATCAACGGGCTATGGAGATGCCCATCAATAGATATCAATGTGAGTGAGTAGGGATTGCCATGCAACGGATGCACTAAGAGCTATAAGTATATGAAAGCTCAAACTGAAACTAAGTGGGTGTGCATCCAACTTGCTTGTTCATGAAGACCTCGGGCATTTGAGGAAGCCCATCATCGGAATATACAAGCCAAGTTCTATAATGAAAATTCCCACTAGTATATGAAAGTGATAACTCAAGAGACTCTCTATGTGAAGAACATGGTGCTATTCTTAAGCACAAGTGTGGCAGAAGGATAATAACATTGCCCCTTCTCTATTTTTCTCTCATTTTTTGGGCCTTCTTTTTTTTGGCCATTCTCTTTTTTTCGTCCGGAGTCTCATCCCGACTTGTGGGGGAACCATAGTCTCCATCATCCTTTCCTTACTAGGGCAATGCTCTAATAATGATGATCATCACACTTTTATTTACTTACAACTCGATATTACAACTCGATACTAGAACAAAGATATGACTCTATATGAACGCCTCCGGCGGTGTACCGGGATGTGCAATGATCTAGCGTAGCAATGACATAAAGAAACGGACAAGAAATGAAAACATCATGCTAGCTATTTTATGATCATGCAAAGCAATATGACAATGAATGCTCAAGTCATGTATATAATGATGATGGAAGTTGCATGGCAATATATCTCGGAATGGCTATGGGAATGCCATGATAGGTAGGTATGGTGGCTGTTTTGAGGAAGGTATATGGTGGGTTTAAGGTACCAGCGAAAGTTGCGCGGTACTAGAGAGGCTAACAATGGTGGAAGGGTGAGAGTGTGTATAATCCATGGACTCAACATTAGTCATAAAGAACTCACATACTTATTGCAAAAATCTATTAGTCATCGAAATAAAGTACTACACGCATGCTCCTAGGGGGATAGATTGGTAGGAAAAGACCATCGCTCGTCCCCGACCGCCACTCATAAGGAAGACAATCAATAAATACCTCATGCTCCGACTTCGTTACATAATGGTTCACCATACGTGCATGCTACGGGAATCACAAACCTCAATACAAGTATTTCTACTAATCCACAACTACCCACTAGCATGACTCTAATATCACCATCTTTATATCGCAAAACTATTGCAAGGAATCAAACATATCATATTCAGTGATCTACAAGTTTTATGTAGGATTTTATGACTAACCATGTGAATGACCAATTCCTGTCATCTCTCTAAATAGATATAAGTGAAGAAAGAGAGTTTAATTCTTTCTACAAAACATATGCCCGTGCTCTAACAAATATAAGTGAAGCAAAAGAGCATTCTACAAATGGCGGTTTTCTATGTAAAGAGAAACAGGCTATCCAAACTTCAAATGATATACGTGAAGCACATGAAGCATTCTATAAAGCCATATTCAAAAGATATAAGTGAAGTGCATAGAGCGTTCTATAAATCAACCAAGGACTATCTCATACCAGCATGGTGAATAAAACAAAAGTGAAAACTAAATGCAAAAGACGCTCCAAGATCGCACATATTGCATGAACGAAACGAATCCGAAAACATACTGATACTTGTTGAAGAAAGATGGGATGCCTTCAGGGGCATCCCCAAGCTTAGACACTTGAGTCTCCTTGGATATTCACTTGGGGTGCCTCGGGCATCCCCAATCTTGAGCTCTTGCCTCTCTTCCTTCTTCTCACATCGAGACCTTCTCGATCATCAAGCACTTCATCCAAACAAAACTTCAACAGAAAACTTGGTAATATCCGTTAGTATAATAAAGCAAATCACTACTCTAAGTACTGTTGAACCAATTCATATTATTTTTTGGCATTTTGTCTACTGTAGTATAACTTTTTCATGGCTTAATCCACTAATATAAATCGATAGTTTCATCAAAACTAGCAAACTATGCGTCAAAAACAGAATCTGTCTAAACCAGAACAGTCTGTAATAACCTGAGCATTCACCATACTTCTGATACTTGAAAATTCTGCCAAAATTAGGAAAAATAAAAAATTTGTATATAAATAAAGTGAAAAAAGAATCAGAACAATTTGACGTTCCAGTAAAAAAATGTAAAATCGCGCACTACAGCCAAAGTTTCTGTCCTGCACCGTACAAACCATCAAGCAAATGTAAACGTCCTAAAGGCAAACCTTGGTACATTATTTCTATAATACAATGTAATTGTACAAGGGGATAATTATTTTTGTTGAAAAGTTTCTGTAATCAAGATTCACAAAGTTTTCGTCAGCATGAACAAAGTTCAAGGCTAGCTCCCACTTCAACAATGCTTGTCTTTCTCACTTTCGCTTTTCTTTTTGAAAAAGTTTTGGGTTCCCCTCTTTATTTTTGTTGTTTTTAAACTATATAAAAGCACTCAACAAAAATAAATGACTCTCTAAAACTTCCGGGTTGTCTCCCTGGCAGCGCTTTCTTTAAAGCCATTAAGCTAGGCATATAGTGCTCAAGTAGTGAATCTACCCGGATCCCAAGGTATATCAAAGCCAATTTTAGTTAGCAATGATTTGGCATTTAGCAGTGAGCACAAGGCAACATATATAATGCAACAATGAAGTCTAACTCTCTTCCTATGCATCGGCATGTCATAAAAGAACAACTCATGCACACAAAGTAAAGGCCAATGCATAGTATAAATAGTTTCTTGCAATTTTATCGTGTTGGAAACATAGAGAGGTGGAGATATAGTTCCTCTCTCATAATAATTGCAAGTAGGAGCAGCAAGCACATGCATATTATACTCATCAAAATCATCATGTGTAGTAGTAAAAGGCAACCCATCAATATAATCCTTAATAAGCACAAACTTCTCTGATATAGTGTAGTTTGGAGAATACAAAAAGATAATAGGGCTATCATGTGTGGGTGCAATAGCAACAATTTCATGTTTAACATAAGGAACTATAGCAAGTTCATCTCCATAAGAATAATTCATATTGGCATCTTGGCCACAAGCATAGCAAGCATCATCAAAAAGGGATATTTCAAAAGAATCAACGGCATCATAGCAATTATCTAGCATTCATCCTTCGGTAAGCACAAAGGGAATTTAAACAATGTATGAGCTGAAGAGTTACTCTCATTATAAGGTGGGCACGGGTGATCAATCCGCTCTTCCTCCTTTTGTTCTTCGCGCTCCTCATCTTTTTCATCCAATGAGCTCACAGTTTCATCAATTTCTTGTTCCATAGATTCTTGCAAAATATTAGTCTCTTCTGGGACAGCGGAGACTTTCTTAATAAACACATCAATATCGGAATTGTATTCATAATTCTCATAACAATATTTAAGGATAGCTAAATTTTCAGGTCTGTAGACAGCATCATAAAGATTTTCATATTCTTTGAACATAGATTCAATTTCATAAGCACCCATAAAAGCAACAAATTCTTCTATTTGTTCCACATCATAGTAGTCATATATACCTCTAGCATAAGAAGCCAAAGTTTCATTATAATTAAATTGACATGAAAAGGGAAGGTGTGGAGCCTTCATCCTAGAGCAACAAGTATAATCATATCTCAAGCATAGTTGCCTAGCATACCAATACAACATATAAATTTGACCCCATAATAGTTTCCCTTTTTGAGTTAAGCGATAATCCCTAAAGTATTCACGATGATCCAACGTGTCTCCCATTACCAAATTGAATGGGGTTTTCTCTGGATTATCAAAGTAGTACATAATATCTGCCACATAACGAGTATCGAGGGTTTTAGGAGGTTCCTCATCTCCATGAGCAGCAAGTACACCTAATTTTTTTGGTATTTCGTGTTCCATATCCATAACTAAAGATAGAGAACAACTTAGAACAGCAAATAAAAATTACTTAGTGATAAAGCAAACAAGCACACACGAGAATATTCACCCCACGCAATTGCTCCCCGGCAACGGTGCCAGAAAAAGGTCTTGATAACCCACAAGTATAGGGGATCAATTTTAGCCTCTTTCGATAAGTAAGAGTGTTGAACCCAACGAGGAGCTAAAGGTAGAACAAATATTCCCTCAAGTTCTATCGACCACCGATACAACTCTACGCACGCTTAACGTTCGCTTTACCTAGAACAAGTATGAAACTAGAAGTACTTTGTAGGTGTTGTTGGATAGGTTTGCAAGATAATAAAGATTACGTAAATAAAAAGTAGGGGCTATTTAGGTAAAGACACAACTAAGTTAGTTTTAGTAAAGAGCTTTTTGTTATGAGAAAGTTATTTGTCCCTAGGCAATCGATAACTAGACCGGTAATCATTATTGCAATTTTATATGAGGGAGAGGCATAAGCTAACATACTTTCTCTACTTGGATCATATGTTGTGATGCCCCCGATTCAATCGTACACTAATCATACACGCAAATGTGTACGATCAAGATCAGGGACTCACGAGAAGATAACACAACACAACTCTACAAATAAAATAAGTCATACAAGCATCATATTACAAGCCAGGGGCCTCGAGGGCTCGAAAACAAGAGCTCGATCATAGACGAGTCAGCGGAACCAACAATATCTGAGTACAGTCATAAGTTAAACAAGTTTGCCTTAAGAAGGCTAGCACAAACTGGGATACAAATCGAAAGAGGCGCAGGCCTCCTGCCTAGGATCCTCCTAAACTACTCCTGGTCGTTGTCAGCGGCCTGCACGTAGTAGTAGGCACCTCCGGTGTAGTAGGAGTCGTCGTCGACGATGGCATCAAGCTCCTGGGATCCAGCATCTGGTTGCGACAACCAGGTAGAATGGGAAGGGGGAAAAGAGGGAGAAAAGCAACCGTGAGTACTCATCCAAAGTACTCGCAAGCAAGGATCTACACTACATATGTATGCATTGGTATCGAATGGAAAAGGGGTAACATATGTGGACTGAACTGTAGAATGCCAGAATAAGAGGGGGATAGCTAATCCTATCGAAGACTACGCTTCTGGTAACCTCCATCTTGCAGCAGAAGAAGAGAGTAGATGGTAAGTTCACCAAGTAACATCGCATAGCATAATCCTAACCGATGATCCCCCCCTCGTCGCCCTGTGAGAGAGCGACCACTGGTTGTATCTGGCACTTGGAAGGATGTGTTTTATTAAGTATGTGGTTCTAGTTGTCATAAGGTCAAGGTACAACTCCAAGTCGTCCTGTTACCGAAGATCACGGCTATTCGAATAGTTTAACTTCCC
>NC_057800.1:433318051-433328991 GCF_018294505.1 Triticum aestivum
CCAATGGCGGCTCAGGTATGCACGGGGCCGGGCCCTGCCAACGCAGAACACTAAAGCAAACGGAAAGGAAATCGCAGAACCCTAGCAAACTATTACAAAACATACTGTCTCTTAAAAGCTCAAAGCATAAGTTCTTACGCCTCCAGGAGGCACGATAAATGTTACAGGATTAAAATAGGGGGAAGCGCCGCCTTCGAGCCTCTTCCTCGACCTTGGACACCATCAGCGCCCGTCTGGGGAGGCCCGTCATCGACAACGTCCCCTTCGTCCTTGCCATTAGCCGCGACCGCAGGGTCGACGCAGTGGAACTTCTGCAGTAGGGCCTCCACCCGCTTCTTCACGGCCTTGGCGGCAGCGTCGTGGAGCTTAGGATCCACAGGTTCGAGCAACGCACCAAGGTCGAAGCTGGGGCCCCCAAGATGGAGGTGGCTGAAGATGCGCGTCGTGATCGAGGTAAAAAGCGCGCGAGCCTCTCCCTCCACCATGGGGCCCACTCCGACAACAACGCCCTCGAGCGCCATGGAAAATTTGGGGAGCAACCCGGCAGGGCCTTCCTCCAGAGTCACCAGCGGATTCTCGTACCCTTCCACGTAAAAGTCTTGAGTGCCTTGCGGGACCGCAGCTCGAGGAAGACGAAGGTGTCGCGCCCTGCGGCGACCGCCTTCTCAGCTGCGGCCAGAGATTTCTCCCTGACCTCCAGCCGGGCCTTCTCCTCAGAGACGAGCTTGGTGTGGGACGCCTGGGCCGTCTCCATCTCCTCCTTCAGCTTCTCCAGGCGGCTCCATTCCACATCTTGTTCCTAGGCTGCCTGCTCTAGTTCAGCGTCGCAATTGGTGAGCGCAACCTCCCGGGCCTTCAGCTCCTCCTCCTGCTCCTCGAGCTGATGGTTGCGAGCGGCCTGCTCATCACAGAGGGCCTTCAGCTCGGCCTCCGTCATGTGGCAGCACTTCTCGGTGGCCACTGCGTTGGCTAGTGCTACGTCATGAGTAGCTGCGGCCACACCGGCCACCTTCCTGCCCTCCTTGACGGCGGCCTCGGCCTGGCCCCAACCAGTCCTGATAACCCACAAGTATAGGGGATCAATTGTAGCCTCTTTCGATAAGTAAGAGTGTCGAACCCAACAGGAGCTAAAGGTAGAACAAATATTCCCTCAAGTTCTATCGACCACCGATACAACTCTACGCACGCTTAACGTTCGCTTTACCTAGAACAAGTATGAAACTAGAAGTACTTTGTAGGTGTTGTTGGATAGGTTTGCAAGATAATAAAGATTACGTAAATAAAAAGTAGGGGCTATTTAGGTAAAGACACAACTAAGTTAGTTTTAGTAAAGAGCTTTTTGTTACGGGAAAGTTATTTGTCCCTAGGCAATCGATAACTAGACCGGTAATCATTATTGCAATTTTATATGAGGTAGAGGCATAAGCTAACATACTTTCTCTACTTGGATCATATGCACTTATGATTGGAACTCTAGCAAGCATCTGCAACTACTAAAGATCATTAAGGTAAAACCCAACCATAGCATTAAAGCATCAAGTCCTCTTTATCCCATACGCAACAACCCCCTTACTCGGGTTTGTGTTTCAGTCACTCACGCAACCCACTATAAGTGAATCATGAAAATATTGCAACACCGTCCAACGGGGATCCCACACGCTTGCACGACACGGAGAGCACCATAGGCAGCACCAATAATAAAACATGCAACTCAAACCAATCTTGATCATCAAATAGCCCATAGGACAAAACGGATCTACTCAAACATCATAGGGTAGACATACATCATTGGGAAATAATATATAGCGTTGAGCACCATGTTTAAGTAGAGATTACAGCGGGTAAGAGAGAGGTTACACCGCTGCATAGAGGGGGGAAGAGTTGGTGATTATGGTGGTGAAGTTGTTGGTGAAGATTGCGGTGATGATGATGGCCACGTCAGCGTTCCGGTGCCACCAGAAGAGAAGGGGAGATGGGGGCCCTTCGTCTTCTTCTTCCTTGACCTCCTCCCTAGATTGGAGAAGGGTTTCCCCTCTGGTCCTTGGCCTCCATGGCGTGGGAGGAGCGAGAGCCCCTCTGAGATTGGATCTGTCTCTCTGTCTCTCTCTGTTTGTGCGTTCCCAGATTCTTCCCTTTCACCGTTTCTTATATTCCCGGAGATCCGTAGCTCCGATTGAGATGAAATTTTAACACGATCTCTATCCGGATATTAGCTTTCTTGCGGCAAAAGAAGGGCATCAATCGCCTTACGGGGTGGCCACGAGGGTCAGGGGTGCGCCCCCTGCCTCGTGCCTCCCTCGGGCACCGTCTCGTGTGGATTTTTCTTCCCAAAAATCATATATATTCCAAAAAAAATCTCCGTCAGTTTTTATCCCGTTTGGACTCCGTTTGATATGGATATTCTATGAAACAAAAAACATGCAACAAACAGGAACTGGCACTGGGCACTGGATCAATATGTTAGTCCCAAAAATAGTATAAAAGTTGCCAAAAGTATATGAAAATTGTAGAATATTGACATGGAACAATAAAAAATTATAGATACGACGGAGACATATCAGCATCCCCAAGCTTAATTCCTGCTCGTCCTCGAGTAGGTAAATGATAAAAAAGATAATTTTTGATGTGGAATGCTACCTAGCATAATCTTGATCATGTATCTAATCATGACATGAATATTAAGATATGAGTGATTCAAAGCAATAGTCTATCATTTGACATAAAAACAATAATACTTCAAGCCTACTAATAAAGCAATCATGTCTTTTCAAAATAACATGGACAAATAAAGTTATCCCTACAAAATCATATAGTCTGGTTATGCTCCATCTTCACCACACAAAATATTCACATCATGCGCAACCCCGATGACTAGCCAGGCAATTGTTTCATACTTTTGATGTTCTCAAACCTTTTCAACTTTCACGCAATACATGAGCATGAGCCATGGACATAGCACTATAGGTGGAATAGAATGGTGGTTGTGGAGAAGACAAAAAAGCAGAAGATAGTCTCACATCAACTAGGCGTATCAACGGGCTATGGAGATGCCCATCAATAGATATCAATGTGAGTGAGTAGGGATTGCCATGCAACGGATGCACTAAGAGCTATAAGTATATGAAAGCTCAAACTGAAACTAAGTGGGTGTGCATCCAACTTGCTTGTTCATGAAGACCTCGGGCATTTGAGGAAGCCCATCATCGGAATATACAAGCCAAGTTCTATAATGAAAATTCCCACTAGTATATGAAAGTGATAACTCAAGAGACTCTCTATGTGAAGAACATGGTGCTATTCTTAAGCACAAGTGTGGCAGAAGGATAATAACATTGCCCCTTCTCTATTTTTCTCTCATTTTTTGGGCCTTCTTTTTTTTGGCCATTCTCTTTTTTTCGTCCGGAGTCTCATCCCGACTTGTGGGGGAACCATAGTCTCCATCATCCTTTCCTTACTAGGGCAATGCTCTAATAATGATGATCATCACACTTTTATTTACTTACAACTCGATATTACAACTCGATACTAGAACAAAGATATGACTCTATATGAACGCCTCCGGCGGTGTACCGGGATGTGCAATGATCTAGCGTAGCAATGACATAAAGAAACGGACAAGAAATGAAAACATCATGCTAGCTATTTTATGATCATGCAAAGCAATATGACAATGAATGCTCAAGTCATGTATATAATGATGATGGAAGTTGCATGGCAATATATCTCGGAATGGCTATGGGAATGCCATGATAGGTAGGTATGGTGGCTGTTTTGAGGAAGGTATATGGTGGGTTTAAGGTACCAGCGAAAGTTGCGCGGTACTAGAGAGGCTAACAATGGTGGAAGGGTGAGAGTGTGTATAATCCATGGACTCAACATTAGTCATAAAGAACTCACATACTTATTGCAAAAATCTATTAGTCATCGAAATAAAGTACTACACGCATGCTCCTAGGGGGATAGATTGGTAGGAAAAGACCATCGCTCGTCCCCGACCGCCACTCATAAGGAAGACAATCAATAAATACCTCATGCTCCGACTTCGTTACATAATGGTTCACCATACGTGCATGCTACGGGAATCACAAACCTCAATACAAGTATTTCTACTAATCCACAACTACCCACTAGCATGACTCTAATATCACCATCTTTATATCGCAAAACTATTGCAAGGAATCAAACATATCATATTCAGTGATCTACAAGTTTTATGTAGGATTTTATGACTAACCATGTGAATGACCAATTCCTGTCATCTCTCTAAATAGATATAAGTGAAGAAAGAGAGTTTAATTCTTTCTACAAAACATATGCCCGTGCTCTAACAAATATAAGTGAAGCAAAAGAGCATTCTACAAATGGCGGTTTTCTATGTAAAGAGAAACAGGCTATCCAAACTTCAAATGATATACGTGAAGCACATGAAGCATTCTATAAAGCCATATTCAAAAGATATAAGTGAAGTGCATAGAGCGTTCTATAAATCAACCAAGGACTATCTCATACCAGCATGGTGAATAAAACAAAAGTGAAAACTAAATGCAAAAGACGCTCCAAGATCGCACATATTGCATGAACGAAACGAATCCGAAAACATACTGATACTTGTTGAAGAAAGATGGGATGCCTTCAGGGGCATCCCCAAGCTTAGACACTTGAGTCTCCTTGGATATTCACTTGGGGTGCCTCGGGCATCCCCAATCTTGAGCTCTTGCCTCTCTTCCTTCTTCTCACATCGAGACCTTCTCGATCATCAAGCACTTCATCCAAACAAAACTTCAACAGAAAACTTGGTAATATCCGTTAGTATAATAAAGCAAATCACTACTCTAAGTACTGTTGAACCAATTCATATTATTTTTTGGCATTTTGTCTACTGTAGTATAACTTTTTCATGGCTTAATCCACTAATATAAATCGATAGTTTCATCAAAACTAGCAAACTATGCGTCAAAAACAGAATCTGTCTAAACCAGAACAGTCTGTAATAACCTGAGCATTCACCATACTTCTGATACTTGAAAATTCTGCCAAAATTAGGAAAAATAAAAAATTTGTATATAAATAAAGTGAAAAAAGAATCAGAACAATTTGACGTTCCAGTAAAAAAATGTAAAATCGCGCACTACAGCCAAAGTTTCTGTCCTGCACCGTACAAACCATCAAGCAAATGTAAACGTCCTAAAGGCAAACCTTGGTACATTATTTCTATAATACAATGTAATTGTACAAGGGGATAATTATTTTTGTTGAAAAGTTTCTGTAATCAAGATTCACAAAGTTTTCGTCAGCATGAACAAAGTTCAAGGCTAGCTCCCACTTCAACAATGCTTGTCTTTCTCACTTTCGCTTTTCTTTTTGAAAAAGTTTTGGGTTCCCCTCTTTATTTTTGTTGTTTTTAAACTATATAAAAGCACTCAACAAAAATAAATGACTCTCTAAAACTTCCGGGTTGTCTCCCTGGCAGCGCTTTCTTTAAAGCCATTAAGCTAGGCATATAGTGCTCAAGTAGTGAATCTACCCGGATCCCAAGGTATATCAAAGCCAATTTTAGTTAGCAATGATTTGGCATTTAGCAGTGAGCACAAGGCAACATATATAATGCAACAATGAAGTCTAACTCTCTTCCTATGCATCGGCATGTCATAAAAGAACAACTCATGCACACAAAGTAAAGGCCAATGCATAGTATAAATAGTTTCTTGCAATTTTATCGTGTTGGAAACATAGAGAGGTGGAGATATAGTTCCTCTCTCATAATAATTGCAAGTAGGAGCAGCAAGCACATGCATATTATACTCATCAAAATCATCATGTGTAGTAGTAAAAGGCAACCCATCAATATAATCCTTAATAAGCACAAACTTCTCTGATATAGTGTAGTTTGGAGAATACAAAAAGATAATAGGGCTATCATGTGTGGGTGCAATAGCAACAATTTCATGTTTAACATAAGGAACTATAGCAAGTTCATCTCCATAAGAATAATTCATATTGGCATCTTGGCCACAAGCATAGCAAGCATCATCAAAAAGGGATATTTCAAAAGAATCAACGGCATCATAGCAATTATCTAGCATTCATCCTTCGGTAAGCACAAAGGGAATTTAAACAATGTATGAGCTGAAGAGTTACTCTCATTATAAGGTGGGCACGGGTGATCAATCCGCTCTTCCTCCTTTTGTTCTTCGCGCTCCTCATCTTTTTCATCCAATGAGCTCACAGTTTCATCAATTTCTTGTTCCATAGATTCTTGCAAAATATTAGTCTCTTCTGGGACAGCGGAGACTTTCTTAATAAACACATCAATATCGGAATTGTATTCATAATTCTCATAACAATATTTAAGGATAGCTAAATTTTCAGGTCTGTAGACAGCATCATAAAGATTTTCATATTCTTTGAACATAGATTCAATTTCATAAGCACCCATAAAAGCAACAAATTCTTCTATTTGTTCCACATCATAGTAGTCATATATACCTCTAGCATAAGAAGCCAAAGTTTCATTATAATTAAATTGACATGAAAAGGGAAGGTGTGGAGCCTTCATCCTAGAGCAACAAGTATAATCATATCTCAAGCATAGTTGCCTAGCATACCAATACAACATATAAATTTGACCCCATAATAGTTTCCCTTTTTGAGTTAAGCGATAATCCCTAAAGTATTCACGATGATCCAACGTGTCTCCCATTACCAAATTGAATGGGGTTTTCTCTGGATTATCAAAGTAGTACATAATATCTGCCACATAACGAGTATCGAGGGTTTTAGGAGGTTCCTCATCTCCATGAGCAGCAAGTACACCTAATTTTTTTGGTATTTCGTGTTCCATATCCATAACTAAAGATAGAGAACAACTTAGAACAGCAAATAAAAATTACTTAGTGATAAAGCAAACAAGCACACACGAGAATATTCACCCCACGCAATTGCTCCCCGGCAACGGTGCCAGAAAAAGGTCTTGATAACCCACAAGTATAGGGGATCAATTTTAGCCTCTTTCGATAAGTAAGAGTGTTGAACCCAACGAGGAGCTAAAGGTAGAACAAATATTCCCTCAAGTTCTATCGACCACCGATACAACTCTACGCACGCTTAACGTTCGCTTTACCTAGAACAAGTATGAAACTAGAAGTACTTTGTAGGTGTTGTTGGATAGGTTTGCAAGATAATAAAGATTACGTAAATAAAAAGTAGGGGCTATTTAGGTAAAGACACAACTAAGTTAGTTTTAGTAAAGAGCTTTTTGTTATGAGAAAGTTATTTGTCCCTAGGCAATCGATAACTAGACCGGTAATCATTATTGCAATTTTATATGAGGGAGAGGCATAAGCTAACATACTTTCTCTACTTGGATCATATGTTGTGATGCCCCCGATTCAATCGTACACTAATCATACACGCAAATGTGTACGATCAAGATCAGGGACTCACGAGAAGATAACACAACACAACTCTACAAATAAAATAAGTCATACAAGCATCATATTACAAGCCAGGGGCCTCGAGGGCTCGAAAACAAGAGCTCGATCATAGACGAGTCAGCGGAACCAACAATATCTGAGTACAGTCATAAGTTAAACAAGTTTGCCTTAAGAAGGCTAGCACAAACTGGGATACAAATCGAAAGAGGCGCAGGCCTCCTGCCTAGGATCCTCCTAAACTACTCCTGGTCGTTGTCAGCGGCCTGCACGTAGTAGTAGGCACCTCCGGTGTAGTAGGAGTCGTCGTCGACGATGGCATCAAGCTCCTGGGATCCAGCATCTGGTTGCGACAACCAGGTAGAATGGGAAGGGGGAAAAGAGGGAGAAAAGCAACCGTGAGTACTCATCCAAAGTACTCGCAAGCAAGGATCTACACTACATATGTATGCATTGGTATCGAATGGAAAAGGGGTAACATATGTGGACTGAACTGTAGAATGCCAGAATAAGAGGGGGATAGCTAATCCTATCGAAGACTACGCTTCTGGTAACCTCCATCTTGCAGCAGAAGAAGAGAGTAGATGGTAAGTTCACCAAGTAACATCGCATAGCATAATCCTAACCGATGATCCCCCCCTCGTCGCCCTGTGAGAGAGCGACCACTGGTTGTATCTGGCACTTGGAAGGATGTGTTTTATTAAGTATGTGGTTCTAGTTGTCATAAGGTCAAGGTACAACTCCAAGTCGTCCTGTTACCGAAGATCACGGCTATTCGAATAGTTTAACTTCCCTGCAGGGGTGCACCACATTTCCCAACACGCTCGACCCCCTTTGTCCGAACACACTTTTCTGGGTCATGCCCGGCCACGGAAGATTAACATGTTGCAGCCCTACCTAGGCACAACAGACAGGTCAGCACGTCGGTCTAAATCCTATGGCGCAGGGGTCTGGGCCCATCGCCCATTGCACACCTGCATGTTGCGTACGCGGCCGGTGAGTAAACCTAGCCTCCCTTATACAAGAGCAGGCGTTCCAGTCCAACCCGACGCACGCTGCTTAGTCACTGACGTCACGAAGGCTTCGGCTGATACCACGACGTCGAGTGCCCATAACTATTCCCGTGTAGTTGGTTAGTGTGTATAGGCTAGTAGCCAGACTCAGATCAAATACCCCAGATCTCGTTAAGCGTGTTATTTTAAAGTAACCGCGAACGCCGACCAGGGCCAGGCCCACCTCTCTCCTAGGTGGTCTCCGCCTGCCCTGTCGCTCCGCCTCAAAGTAACAGTCGGGGATCGTCGGGAACCTAGGCCCACCACTACCTGGGTGGAACCACCTGCCCCTTCAGCCCCCAACATCGGAATCACTTGCGGGTACTCAACGAGCCGACCCGACTTTAGTCACAACATGTATAGTATGTATATATGTATGTATTTACCCGTGATCAACACCCGACGTGATCACGACCCGATAGTATAGCATGGCAGACTGACAAGAATGTAGGGCCACTGATGATAATCTAGCATCCTATACTAAGCATTTAGGATTGCATGTAAGGTATCAACAGTTGTAGAAACAATGAGGCTATGCATCAGGATAGGATTAACGGAAAGCAGTAACATGACACACTACTCTAATGCAAGCCGTATAGAGAAGAGTAGGCGATATTTGGTGATCAAGGGGGGGCTTGCCTGGTTGCTCTGGCAAGAGAGAGGGGTCGTCAACACCGTAGTTGTACTGGGTAGCAGCGGCGTCGGTCTCGTAGTCTATCGGAGAGAAGAGGGGGAAGAAACAATGAATAATGCAAACAGAAGCATAACGATGCATGAAAAGACAAGTAGTGGTGCTAGGGGTGCCCTAACGCGGTATGAGGTGATACTAGTGAAGGGGGGAAACATCCGGGAAAATATCCCCAGTGTTTCGCGTTTTCTGACAGATGAACCGGGGGGAAGTTGCGTGTTCGCTATGCTAGGGATGTGTGGCGGACGAACGGGTTGCGTATCCGGATTCGTCTCGATGTTTTGAGCAACTTTCATGTACAAAGTTTTTCCATCCGAGCTACTTTTTATTTTATATTAAGTTTAATAGATTTAAATAATTTTTAGGATTTATTTAATTAATTTAATCAACATTATCCAGAACAATGCACGCTGACGTCAGCAGTCAACAGAGGCGTTGACTGGTCAACTGACATGTTGGGCCCGCATGTCATTGGCTGTTTAATTAGCAGGTTAATTAAACAGGGTCAATTAGTTTAATTAGTGGTTACGTTAATCTAATCAGGATTAATTAGTTTAATTAATTCTTTAATTAATTAATTAATTATCATTTTAATTAATTTTATTTATTATTTATTAATTCATTTTTTAATTAATTTAATTTTATTTATTTTTTTATTTCGTTTCCGTTTTAGCGGGCGTGAAGCCCCCTAGTCAGTGGCACAGAGGCCTTGCGGGTCGGGCGTGCTAGCGGCAAAGGCCGTGGATGCCCGATGGGCGCGAGCGCCAGGCGCGGCACCACCAGAACGGGCGCGCCGGCGAGCAGAGCGGCGACGGCCGTGGCCGGTGCAGGCGCGGAGATGTGGACCGCGGAGAGCGGCCATCATGGGGAGGAGGAGCGAGGCGAGGGAAGCCGAAGCAGGGCAGCGCGAGGCCGCAGCGGCTGGCGCTGACTATGGCGGAGTGGCGCGGGGCGTAGGCGAGGCGCGCGATGGCGCGCGCGAGCTGCAGCGGTGGAGAGGGTGGCGGGGTCGCGTGGGCGAAGCAATGCGGCGAGCAGCACTTGGTGCAGCGTCACGCGGGTATGGTGAGGACGGGAGGCGGGCCGACGCGGGGCTAGGCGGAGCAACGGCGGCGAGGAGCGAGCGGGGCGCGCGCGGCGGGCGGACGACGCGAGCAGAGGCCGGGGTCAAGGCAACGCACAGCAAGGAGCAGGCAGCGCGCGAGGTAGTAGCAGCAGTAGCAAGGGGGGCGGCGCAGCGAGGTGACGCCATGACCGGGGAGTGGCGACCGCGGCCAGCGGCAGCACGAGGAGTGTGGAGCACGTAGACTACGGCGAGCGCGTAGCTAGGCACAGGCGTGCGGTGCGCAGGCGCGTTCGTGGACGTAGTGGGGCGCTGGCCGGTGGCCTTCGGCGAGCAGCGAGGCGCATGGGAAGGGGAGCGGGGTGTGCGGCTGGAGCTGCGAGGGCGGAGGCAGGCGTGGCCTCGGCGCGGTGGAGGAGAAGGGCGCCGGCAGGGGCACGCGCGAGCCGTGGCGGGGCGCAGGGCTGCAGAGGGAGGCGCGGGGAGGTCGGGCGCGACGCGGGGATAGGGAAAGGAGAGGAGGGAGAGGCGCGCGCTCATGGGGCCGGTAGGGGATTGGCAGTGGGCTCGAGGCGGCTTGGGATGGTCCGGCGATGGCGGGGCAGACGACGAGGTGGAGGCGGCGATGGCGTTCGGCGGCGAGGCGTCGAACGAGGCGGCTACGGGCGGTGTCGGTGGCCGGCTTCCTCCCTCGATCCTGATCCAGT
>NC_057800.1:433329353-433358128 GCF_018294505.1 Triticum aestivum
GGGAAGATATTTTGGAGAGAGGGGGGAAGTGTCGGTGGGGTTCTCGGCCTCACTGGGTGGGGAGGGATAAGGGAAATGGGGGGGGTGGCCGATTGGGCCAGTTTAGCCGGCCTGGCTAATAGCTAGGCCAGCTGGCCCGGGGGGTTCTTTTCTAAGTTTGTTTTGTTTTGTTCTTTGTTGTTTTTTTAAAAAATTTATTTTCTTTTTTGTTTTAATTCATTTTAAAAAACTTAGGCACTTTATAAAAATGTGTTTATTACACCATAATTACATATGCAAATTATGGCACCGCTCTAACATTTTTGTTTTAACTTTTGAAATTTTTTATTATTTAACTTTATTTTAAATTTGAATTTGAATCGGTTTTGAACTAACCCGAGATTAACTACAGTGACAGAGGTGACGTGGCATCGTTAACGTGGGATTACTGTAGCATGATTATCCCGGCATTACAGAACTCCTCCATTACAAGAAATCTCGTCCCGAGATTTAAGAGGCGTAAGGGGGGATTCTGGTTAAGAAATTCTAGCGAGTGTTCTCGTTGCTAGTTGCTCTTCTCATAGAGGTCGATCCATTACGTTGATGTCTTCATTTCTTTGCTTCAGGTCATCATGATGAAATCAGCATCCTTTCTTCGGGAACTCCATCGTACGTACGATAAGGGGTAACTTCGGAAAAACAGACCGCTACAATGTTGCTTATCTGGTAGATAACAACATGAAAGGTGGCGGAAAGTAACTCTCGAATTGAAACTTAAGAAATCATCGAGAGCAAAGTAAGAAGGTGCAAAATGGAAGTTTCGAGCGGGTAGGCTATAGTTCGATGCCTGAAGTAGGGCATGAAAGGGGTTCAAAGCAACAGGAACAAGTATCGTGTCTGATACCAGAATTGATCACTAGGAAGGTGGCTCGCAAATTACATACGAAACGAAGCGCAAGGGATAACTTCGAAACAGGGATGTACAGGAGAGTGAGGTTTCGATCCTATGGAACTGTGGGTTATGGGCCCACCATGTGGTTAAAGTAGGAGGGCACTGACATCTTGCACAGTCATGATAGCAAGGCATCATGATAGCCAGGCATGTCAGAGAAGAGACTGTCGGTTATGTTGGCAACAACGTTGGTACCAAGGGCGAGGGACGAAGAGAACCATTTTCCTGCTCGTTAATTCGAGTCGGACCAATAGGCAAAGTTCTCGTCCATCGGTGGTTACCGGAATGTCATCAACAATAGTAATAGGGTCTTACCGACACGATTGTGCACCTAGGTGTTTACATAAGCAGAAGAATATTGTTGCTTAGATCATATAGATCACCGGAAAGGTTAAACAAACCAATGTAAAGGAAATGTGAGCATCAGATTAACAGAACAATGGAAAGGAAAATGTGTTTAAACACATATTTCAAGGGTATATCCTTCCCAAGGACAAGCAGAGCATGATATCCATGACAGGATATAATGTAGAAAACTCTTTAGGTAAGGAGAGAGAAATTTCATGACTTTACCCATACAGCGGTGTTTGGATAATTGAGCAGGAAACATTTAACATTGGGCTTCAAATGTTCTTTGATGAAAATTGGAGTACCACAGACATGCTTCGAGATATGATTGGTCTTTAAGCAAAGGTTGGACTTGGATACACAAAGGATTCATCAGGAACAACTTGTAGAATAAGCCTTCATGGAAGAATGGTTAACCTTGCTAAACAGGAAACTATAACAATAGTCCTCCAGCCGGGTGTGCTAGACACGACATCAACTTACCGGGTTACATAAAGACCGATGTTATAACTCTTGGAAATATGTTCCAATCATCATATCTGACCAAGATTCAGATGTGATTGGTGTTAGGATAACTCAGATTCAGGATGCCTGAGAAGAAAGGTGCAACACAAATTGTCAAGATGACATTGTAAGGTTCTTAGGGAAATGAACTATGGAAACGAGTTCCAAAACAAGAGTTCATCATTAAAACAGGGAGAGGGTGAGGAGATGGCTGATGGACTCGGTGACAATCCATCGAGATTTTCAAAAGATGGATCTCCCCAATTATGTGAACAAGGAGATGACATTTGTCAAATCAAAATAGTATAATGATGTATGCTCGAGGAAAACATACACAATTAAACATTGGTTCAAAGCAATAGGGTTGCTGGAAGTTTTGAATTCACACAGCATAGTTCATTTGTCGGTATTCCGGTTAGGAACAACACAAGGACCAAGAAGGAATGGTGATGGTGATAAGTATTACTTGTATCAAGAATTCTCAGGAGGTGGTGAAATTCTCATGACATTCTTGACATCAAAGATGGTAATAATGTAAGGTAAAGAAGAATAATTGTTGGATAGCACGGATCTCCAGGTATAACACAAAACATGAACAAGTTTGTGTTGGAGGGAAAGCAATAATGTTGTCAGTGATAACACAACTCGTCGAGGGGCAAGGATGGTACTTCTCACCATGAATTCGATCGATATCTTGGAAGACCTCGGAATGTTGATGATGATCAGAACGTAGTTGTTGAGAGGTTTCAAGAGGATGTAACCGATCAGCGATGACATCAAGTCAACGGAATGATGAAGCGAAAAATTATTGGAACCACGAGTACGACTCAAACTCAAAATCAAGCTTGTTGTTCAAGACGAAATGATATGACGAGGAAAATCGACGTAAGCTTATATCACCATCAAAAGTGGTGCTCCGGGGATAAGGACCAGGTAGCACAATTAAAAATTAGCCCAATAATGGTATAGCCGATCAGGCTAGGAATGACGGGAAGGATTATTAAACTCATAAGCAACTAAAATTAATTAGGGTTATCGAACCGGAATGAGGAATCGGTTCACATATCGGTGTTCTCGGTTGACGACAACCCAGAACCCAGAAAAATTGAAATCGGTGAGAAATAATAGTTGATGAAGAACTCATAAGAAGTTATGCAGTTCCATGACATTATCAAGATATCCTAGTGTAATACTCGATGGTAGATCAAAGTAAAGGTTGGACAGGTGCAATGATCTGCACAAGACAAGCACTTAACTTGTCCGATAAATGATATTAATGAGAAAATATGCTCGGAACCATGATTGCAAAGGATCAAACATAGATACAGGACGAACTTATAACAAGGGATTAATATCATTTACAAGAAGCTTTGATGATAAGTTCACATCGGGTCCATGGGCATGAACACAAAGGCTCAAGGTCGACTCCCACTTCTTCCATGCATAACCGTTCATTTTACTTCTCGCTTTTGATGAAGTGGTAGTGTAGAAATTTTATTTAGCAAAATACCAGAAGAGTATGACTCGTGAAAACTTCCGAGTTCACACATAATAAGGAAGGCATAGGTTCAACCCGTCAGGGTATCGTGGAAACATATGCCACAAGCTTCAATAGTAAATACCACCAGCTCGAAAACAGAGCATTGTTTTGGAAGCAGAGGATACAATTTACCAAAGGCTTTATATATCCGTGGAAAAGCTCACAAGGTTACTTGAATATGAAGGACACTGTCGGATAATAATCCAACAAGAGGTCTGGTGGTCTAGAACGGAGCTGATGTGAGTATCGGTACTCTATCAAAGGAAGAAGGAATGCATGTGCATGTGATTATAGAAACAACTAACTAACTCAAGGCTCAAATGCAAAGGAATTATGAATTCCAAGACAAGGGATCAGAAGCAATGCTCTGATTAGGTATGGATAAGTTGAATAGCCTAAGGGGTACAATCGACGACAATTTGATTGGTCGAGATCCAGCTCATGTTTAAAAATGACGTCTGAGCCAGAAGGACGGATTCTAGGATTCGACTGAGGAATGCGAGCATCCTCAACATATTGAATCAACGGACTTAAGATAATAAAGACAAGGATGTCAATAAGATTACCATACTTATGGGATTAATCATAATGCAGGCAAGCAAGAATTTCAAGAGCAGTAGCTTGTTGAGGATTTTCGAAAGATTGAATAGCATTTCTAAGACTTTTGTGCACACATGAACAACTGGGGAGAAACAAATCCTCGGTGAGTGTGAGGATTAAGTTGTAGGTGTATTCAGGCGACAAGGAACTACAAGGCAGTAAGCACAAAGATTTCTCGGAGCAATAGAGAGAAGTTCAAGGTATCTTGTAATAACAAGATCAACTTGGAATAAAAGTAAGAATGACGGGTGTATGTATTTATCCATAGGGATATTTTAGTGGTAGGGAATTACAAAAGCAACGGGCACAAAGTCTTGAGAGAACATCGGAGAGTATCTTCGGAATCTTCTGGTGTAGCAGTCGATCATCTATAATAAGGGGCTCTCCGGAAGGAAGTAATTACGAGAAACTAGAGTTAGAGTTAGCAAAATCTTTTAACCCGAATAGAAGAGAGATCAGAGTCCCGGAGTAAGGATCGAGAAGTAAAAGATCCTAATACCACCCAGATGGCGACGTGGGCCCGTAAGGCACAGAACCATGTTAGTAAATAGTTTTTGCAATGTCTAGACTCGACTTCGGCCAAGGAGTGTGACAGGGGGATTCCTACAGGCAGTCGGCTCTGATACCAACTTGTGACGCCCCGATTCAATCGTACACTAATCATACACACAAACGTGTATGATCAAGATCAGGGACTCATGGGAAGATATCACAACACAAATCTACAAATAAAATAAGTCATACAAGCATGATATTACAAGCCAGGGGCCTCGAGGGCTCGAATACAAGACCTCAATCATAGACGAGTCAACGGAAGCAACAATATCTGAGTACAGACATAAGCTAAACAAGTTTCCCTTAAGAAGGCTAGCACAAACTGGGATACAGATCGAAAGAGGCGCAGGCCTCCTGCCTGGGATCCTCCTAAACTACTCCTGGTCGTCGTCAGCGGCCTGCACGTAGTACTAGGCACCTCCGGTGTAGTAGGAGTCGTCGTCAACGGTGGCGTCAAGCTCCTGGGCTCCAGCATCTGGTTGCGACAACCAGGTAGAATGGAAAGGGGGAAAAGAGGGAGAAAAGCAACCGTGAGTACTCATGCAAAGTACTCGCAAGCGAGGATCTACACTACATATGTATGCATTGGTATCGAATGGAAAAGGGGTAACATATGTGGACTGAACTGCAGAATGCCAGAATAAGAGGAGGATAGCTAATCCTATCGAAGACTACGCTTCTGGTAACCTCCATCTTGCAGCAGAAGAAGAGAGTAGATGGTAAGTTCACCAAGTAACATCGCATAGCATAATGCTAACCGGTGATCCTCCCCTCGTCGCCCTGTGAGAGAGCGACCACCGGTTGTATCTGGCACTTGGAAGGATGTGTTTTATTAAGTATCCAGTTCTAGTTGTCATAAGGTCAAGGTACAACTCCAAGTCGTCCTGTTACCAAAGATCACGGCTATTCGAATAGTTTAACTTCCCTGCAGGGGTATACCACATTTCCCAACACGCTCGATCCCCTTTGTCCGGACACACTTTTATGGGTCATGCCTGGCCTCGGAAGATCAACACATCGCAGCCCTACCTAGGCACAACAGAGATGTCAGCACGCCGGTCTAAATCCTATGGCGCATGGGTCTGGGCCCATCGCCCATTGCACACCTGCATGTTGCGTACGCGGTCGGTGAGTAGACCTAGCCTCCCTTATACAAGAGCAGGCGTTCCAGTCCAACCCGGCACGCGCCGCTCAATCGCTGACGTCACGAAGGCTTCGGCTGATACCACGACGTCGAGTGCCCATAACTGTTCCCGTGTAGTTGGTTAGTGCATATAGGCCAGTAGCTAGACTCGGATCAAATACCCCAGATCTCATTAAGCGTGTTATTTTAATGTAACCGCGAACGCCGACCAGGTCCAGGCCCACCTCTCTCCTAGGTGGTCTCCGCCTGCCCTATCGCTCCGCTTCAAAGTAACAGTCGGGGGCTGTCGGGAACCTAGGCCCACCACTACCTGGGTGGAACCACCTGCCCCTTCAGCCCCCAACATCGAAATCACTTGCGGGTACTCAATGAGCCGACCAGACTTTAGTCACAACATGTATAGTATGTATATATGTATGTATTACCCGTGATCAACGCCCGACATGATCACGGCCCGATAGTATAGCATGGCAGACTGACAAGAATGTAGGGCCACTGATGATAATCTAGCATCCTATACTAAGCATTTAGGATTGCAGGTAAGGTATCAACAGATGTAGCAACAATGACAGGCTATGCATCAGGATAGGATTAACGGAAAGCAGTAACATGCCACACTACTCTAATGCAAGTTGTATAGAGAAGAGTAGGCAATATCTGGTGATTAAGGGGGGGGGCTTTCCTGGTTGCTCTGGCAAGAGAGAGGGGTCGTCAACACCGTAGTTGTACTGGGTAGCAGCGGTGTCGGTCGTAGTCTATCGGAGAGAAGAGGGGGAAGAAACAATGAATATAATGCAAACAGAAGCATAACGATGCATGACAAGACAAGTAGCGGTGCTAGGGGTGCCCTAACGCGGTATGAGGTGATACCGGTGAAGGGGGGAACATCCGGGAAAATATCCCCGGTGTTTCGCGTTTTCGGACAGATGAACCGGGGGGAGTTGCGTGTTCGCTATGCTAGGGATGCGTGGCGGACGAACAGGTTGCGTATCCGGATTCGTCTCGTCGTTCTGAGCAACTTTCATGTACAAAGTTTTTCCATCCGAGCTACAATTTATTTTATATTAATTTTAAAAGATTTAAATCATTTTTAGGATTTATTTAATTAATTTAATCAACATTATCCAGAATAGTGCATGCTGATGTCAGCATGACGTCTGCAGTCAACAGAGGCGTTGACTGGTCAACTGACATGTGGGGCCCACCTGTCATTGGCTGTTTAATTAGCACGTTAATTAAACAGGGTCAATTAGTTTAATTAGTGGTTAGGTTAATCTAATCAGGATTAATTAGTTTAATTAATTATTTAATTAATTAATTATCATTTTAATTATTATTTATTAATTCATTTTTTAATTAATTTAATTTTATTTATTTTTTAATTTCGTTTTCGTTTTAGGGGCGTGGGCCCCCCTAGTCAGTGGCACAGAGGCCTTGCGGGTCGGGCGTGCTAGCGGCAAAGGCCGTGGACGCCCGATGGGCGCGAGCTCCAGGCGCGGTGCCACTGGAACAGGCGCGCCGGCGAGCAGAGCGACGGCGGCCGTGGCCGGTGCAGGCGCGGAGATGTGGACCGTGGAGAGCGGCCATCATGGGGAGGCGGAGCGAGGCGAGGGAGGCCGGAGCGAGGCAGCACGAGGCCGCAGCGGCTGGCGCTGGCTGTGGCGGAGTGGCGCGGGGCGTAGGCGAGGCGCGCGATGACGCGCGCGAGCTGCAGCGATGGAGAGGGTGGCGGGGTCGCGTGGGCGAAGCAGTGCGGCGAGCAGCACTTGGTGCGGCGTCACGCGGGCACGGTGAGGACGGGAGGCGGGCCAACGCGGGGCTAGGCGGAGCAGCGGCGGCGAGGAGCGAGTGGGGCGCGCGCGGCGGGCGGACGACGTGAGTAGAGGTCGGGGTCAAGGCAGCGCACAACAAGGAGCGGGCGGCGCGCAAGGTAGTAGCAGCAGTAGAAAGGGGGGCAGCGCGCAAGGTAGTAGCAGCAGTAGAAAGGGGGGTGGCGCAGCGAGGTGAGGCCACGACGGGGGAGTGACGACTGCGGTGAGCGGCAACACGAGGAAGGTAGTGTGGAGTGCGGGGACTGCGGCGAGCGCGTAGCTAGGCGCGGGCGTGCGGTGCGCAGGCGCGTTCGTGGACGCAGCGGGGCGCTGGCCGGTGGCCTTCGGCAAGCAGTGAGGCACGTGGGAAGGGGAGCGGGGTGCGCGGCTGGAGCTGCGAGGGCGAAGGCAGGCGCGGCCTCGGTGCGGTGGAGGCGAAGGGCGCCGCCGGCGGCACGCGCGAGCCGTGGCGAGGCGCGGGGCTACAGAGGGATGCGCGGGGAGGTCGGGCGCAACACGGGGACAGGGAAAGGAGAGGAGGGAGAGGCGCGCGCTCACGGGGCCGGTAGGGGATTGGCAGTGGGCTCGAGGCGGCTTGGGGTGGTCCGGCGATGGCGGGGCGGACGACGAGGTGGAGGCGGCGATGGCGTTCGGCGGCGAGGCGTCAAACGAGGCGGCTACGGACGGCGTCGGAGGCCGGCTTCCTCCCTCGATCCCGATCCAGTCGGGGGAGAGGGGGGACGATATTTTGGAGAGAGGGGGTAGTGTCGGTGGGGTTCTGGGCCTCACCGGGTGGGGGATAAGGGAAATGGGGGGTGGCCGGTTGGGCCGGCCTGGCTAACAGCTGGGCCTGTTGGCCCGCGGGGGTTCTTTTCTAATTTTGTTTTGTTTTGTTCTTTGTTGTTTTTTTTAAAAAATATTTTCTTTCTGTTTTATTTCATTTTAAAATACTTAGGCACTTTATAATAATGTGTTTATTACACCATAATTACATATGCAAATTATGGCACCGCCCGGACATTTTTGTTTTAACTTTTGAAAACTTTTATTATTTAACTTTATTTTAAATTTGAATTTGAATCAGTTTTGAACTAACCCAAGATTAACTACAGTGACAGAGGTGACGTGGCATCGTTAATGTGGGATTACTGTAGCATGATTATCCGGGCGTTACATATGAACTTATGATTGGAACTCTAGCAAGCATCCGCAACTACTAAAGATCATTAAGGTAAAACCCAACCATAGCATTAAAGCATCAAGTCCTTTTTATCCCATGCGCAACAACCACCTTACTCGGGTTTGTGTTTCAGTCACTCACGCAACCCACTATAAGCGAATCATGAACGTATTGCAACACCCTACAGCGGGGATCCCTCACGCTTGCGCGACACGGAGAGCACCATAGGACAACACCAATAATAAAACATGCAACTCAAACCAATCTTGATCATGAAATAGCCCATAGGACAAAACAGATCTACTCAAACATCATAGGATAGCCATACATCATTGGGAGATAATATATAGCGTTGAGCACCATGTTTAAGTAGAGATTACAGTGGGTAAGAGAGAGGTTACACCGCTGCATAGAGGGGGGAAGAGTTGGTGATGATGGTGGTGAAGTTGTTGGTGAAGATTGCGGTGATGATGATGGCCACGGCAGCGTTCCGGCGCCACCGAAAGAGAAGGGGAGAGGGGGCTCCTTCGTCTTCTTCTTCTTCCTTGACCTCCTCCCTAGATGGGAGAAGGGTTTCCCCTCTGGTCCTTGGCCTCCATGGCGTGGGAGAGGCAAGAGCCCCTTCGAGATTGGATATGTCTCTCTGTCTCTGCGTTCCCAGATTCTTCCTTTTCACCGTTTCTTATATTCCCGGAGATCTGTAACTCCGATTGGGATGAAATTTTAACACGATCTCTATTTGGATATTAGCTTTCTTGCGGCGAAAGAAGGGCATCAACCACCTTACGGGGTGGCCACGAGGGTCAGGGGTGCGTCCAGGGGGGTGGGGCGAGCCCCCCTGCCTCGTGCCTCCCTCGGGCACCGTCTCGCGTGGATTTTTCTTCCCAAAAATCATATATATTCCAAAAAAATCTCCGTCAGTTTTTATTCTGTTTGGACTCCGTTTGATATGGATATTCTGCGAAACAAAAAACATGCAACAAACAGGAACTGGCACTGGGCACTGGATCAATATGTTAGTCCCAAAAATAGTATAAAAAGTTGCTAAAAGTATATGAAAGTTGTAGAATATTGGCATGGAACAGTCAAAAATTATAGATATGACGGAGACGTATCAAGTCCTGATGGAAGAGTCGGCCTGGAGCCACCCCAAGACCAACCCCAGATGCCCCGTCGCCATGCGCCGGTCGACGCCCCAAAGATCAGCCCGGAGCCGGTCCAGCGCGGAGAAGGCATCCTCCAGAGCGCTGGGCATGGAAGAGGAACCATGGTCCGCCAGCGTGACGGCTTGGGGAGGAGGTGGCACCGGCGCCTGGGCTGGCAAAGCTTCGGCAGCACAAGCCCTCGCTCATTGAAGATGGGCATGGAGGCCGCCACCTTCGCCCCGTTGTCGCGGCGGTACAGCGGGAGATAGGCTTCTGGGAGGCCGCCTGGGTCCTTCTCGAGCAAGGTGCGCACGACCTTGCTCAGCTCCTCGTCGGACAAGTCGTCCGGGCGCAGCCGGAGGTCGTCTTTCGTGCCCTTAAGGCTCCACAGAGGGCGCGAGTGCACCTCGAGCGGAGCCAAGCGCTGCGTTAGGAACTCCCTGACTATCATGGCCCCTGTCAGCTTCTCCGCCTTCAGGTCATCCATCATCTTCTCCAACGGCAGCTTCGCCCGGGGGGTCGATGAGCTTCTCGTGAGTCCATCGGTCCAGCTTTGTCGGCAACGCGGTTGGCAGCTCCATCCGAGCATGAGAGTGCTTGGCGTCCATGAAGATCCACTTGTGCTGGAAGTCCTCCACCTTCTTCCCGGCCCTCGAGATCACGTTGCTGCCATGAGATGCGATGAAGCAGACACACCCGGAGCACTGGGTGTTGCCCATCCGGAGGTAGAAGAAGTGGGGGAGCAATGCATCAAAGGGCTCCACCCCCACAAACGCTCCGTAGTAGAAGGCGAAGATCGATAGGAGGAGGATGTATTTGGGATGGGGATGAAGGAAGTGGATCTGGTAATGGTCGAGGACGACAAAGAAGAAATTGGAGAAGGAGGGACAAGCCCGGCAAAGAAGCTATGCAAGAAGAAGGGGTAGAAGGTTTCCCCAAGGTTTTCGGATTGGCGGAGCCAACCCGGAGCGTCGTCTCCCGTCCCTCATTGGCACTGCTCGCCGTCAGCGGGAGCACGGCGGTAAGATGCTTCTCCTCGGTGATGGTGGCCGCACTGAGGGTCGGCTCAAGGGAGGAGGTTGAGCGCGCGGCAGGAGTTGCGAACTTCGCTTTCTCGGTCGCCATCGGTGGCAAGTCCGGGAGAGGTTGGCAGATCTGGAGGTGCTCTGAGCAGGGAGAGAAGGGGATCTGGAGCAAGGCGAAGGGAAGGCAATGAAGGCTCAGCACCAGGTGCCAGCCTTTTTGTCAGCCCAGGATGGTTGCCGAGGCAGCATGGGGAAGCGGAGACGCCCACATCCCATCAAGCGCCATGCGTCGACCGGGTCCGCAGGCGGTTGGAGCCCACGGCACTTCGCCCTTTCCCTTTGGCTTCGCCTCAAAGCCAAGTCCGAGCGCGCCTTGGTCCCAGGGCTACTGTCGGTGTTCTAGGAACCGGGGTACCCAGACTTTGCCTGCCTGCGGCCCACGGCGTGGCTCAGTCTCTGGCCTGGTATGGCCCATCTTCAGCACTAATAACGCAAGACCCTCGCGAGGCGGACGATGTCAAGGCCCCCAGAAGGAGCGTCCTCCTTAGGCTGGCTCCTGAGGAGCGGAGATTTCTATGTGAGCCCTCACCTCGCGAGGTTCGGATGATGCAATCCATGACGACCAAGGCTAGGCGGGCGCCAGCGGGCGCAGTACAACAGACTTCCTCTTTGGTGCTAAAGAGGCAAGCGCAGGCGCAGAGTCCCGAGGGATCAACCAAAGGTTTCCACTTTCGTGCTACAAGACCAAGACCGTCAGGACGGTAGGATGGAGGTCATTGCCGAGCCCATCATGGCGTCACGACCAGAAGCTTTGCAGGCAAAGACCACCTTTCTTCAGGATAAGATGTACTAGTTGTCTCCCTTCGAATTTGGCCGTTGTGGGATCCCTTGCCTCTTTCGTTTTGGGGGGAAGAGGACCAAGGCCACTATAAGTATAGCCTAGCCACCACCTTAGAGGGGGGAGAGAGACGGATCATTCAGACCACCCTCACCAGCTCACACAAACACAAGAACACACCTCCTGAGGTTGTTCTACCACTGTACTAGTTCATCCTCAGCCCACCTCGAGGCTAATCCACCACAAAGTAGGAGTAGGGTTTTACACCGCAGGGTGGCCCGAACCTAGGTAAATTGTTGTGTCCCATTTCCTTCTAGTTCATCGAGCTAGGCCGTGAGATCGACGATTTGGTAGACTGGGGAGGTTGAGTTCTTCGCACGCACCCTAGAGTTTGAATCTATCTAGGATCTGCGGAGCCCCAAATCCGACATTGTCATCTTCGGAAGTAATTGGATTGGTGGCCCTCATAATAGATTCATATGGTGGTTTAATTCTCTTCCTTTGAAGTGTTCCATCCCTTTCTTTAATGCAAATGGAACCTTATGTTTCCTTCTTTCATGTCAATAATAGCACCTATGGTTCATAGGAAAGGCCTACTAAGTATTATAGGACAAGACGAATTGCAATCAATATCTAGCACAATAAAATCCATGGGCACATAATTTCTATTAGAAAGTATAAGAACATCATTTATTCTACGCAATGGCTTGTTAATAGTTGAATCCGCTAACTGCATGTTAAGGGAACATTCATCCATGTCGGTGAGACCTAGCACATCACATAAATATTTTGTAATAGTAGAGACACTAGCACCTAGATCACACAAAGCATTATATTCATAATATTTAATCTTAACTTTAATAGTAGGTTCCCATTCATCATGTAATTTCCTAGGTATAGAGACCTCCAATTCTAGCTCTTCTTCATGAGCTTTAATCATAGCTTCTACAATATGTTTAGTGAAAAACTTTAGTTTGTTCGTAAGCATTAGGTGAGTTCATCATGGATTGCAACAAGGAAATGCATTCTATCAAATAACAATTTTCATAATTAAAGTCCTTGTAATCCAAAGTAGTGGGCACATCACTATTTAAAGTCTTGACCTCTTCAAACCTACTTTTATTATTTTTATCATTAAGATCATCACCCCCCCGAACAATTGCGACACCTCTAGCTAAAGTTGGCTCATCTCCAGTCCCTTTTCATCAAGTTTTATATTTTTTTAAAAAGTTATAATGGAGAATCCTATGGTTTTAACATATTCATCTTCAACAATGAGAAAATGTGATTCCGGTTTAGCGGCCATTTTGTTTACTCGCGTAGTTTGTTTGTCGGATATATTTCCTATCAAGTTTTCAGTTCTAGCAAGTTGAGAGTGAAGGTTGGCAACTTCTTTATTAACCTCATCAAATCGTTTTCTAATGGCATCCAACAAAGTAGAGTGTTCTTTAATTTCCTTAGGAAATAATTCATTTTGTTCATATTGAGTATACATGAAATTCTTAGTAAGATTCTCAATTTTAGACAACCTTTTACTACAAGAACTATCATGGAGAATTGACATAGAGAAATCTTTCTTGTGTTCCATTATTTTTAGAGAAATTATCGGGATACAATCTAGGATTGAAATCCCCTCTATAAGCATTGTTGTTGAAATTATTTATAGTGACAAAATTCACATCAATAGTATCATTATTTTGCTCAATCAAAGTAGATAATGGAACATCATCTGGATCAACATGAGCATTTTTACTAGCAAAGCATATTCATAAGAGCATCCATTTTATCACTCAAAGTAGAAACTTCTTTGACATAGTTTACCTTCTTACTAGTTGGAGCTCGTTCGGTGTGCCATTGAGAATAATTTGTCCATCGCAAAACAAGATTACATCGAATAGAACTCCATGGAGATCATGGAGGACATTGTATTGAAGATCGGAGAGAAAGAAGAAGCCATCTAGCTACTAGCTATGGACCTATTGGTCTATGGTAAACTACTCACACATCATTGGAGGCGCAGCAAGGATGATGTAGAAGCTCTCCATGATCGATTCCCCCTCCGGTAGAGTATCGGAAAAGGCCTCCAGATGGGATCATGGAAGAATAGAAGCTTGCGGCGGCGGGAAAAGTGTTTCGGGTGGCTCTCTGTTGGTTTGGGGATTTATGGGAATTTATGGAGTTGGAATTGCGTCAAACGGAGCTATGTGGGACCCACGAGCCTAGGTGGGCGCTTCGTGTGAGCTTGTGGCTCTCTCATAGATCTTCTGGCCTCCTCCAGAATGTTCTAGGCTCGCATCTGGTCTAGAAAAAATCATCGTAAAGTTTCATCGTATTTGGACTTCGTTCGGTACTGATTTTCTGAAAAGCTAAAACAAGAAAAATAAAGCAACTGGCACTAGGCACTAAGTTAATAGGTTAGTCCCCACAAATGATACAAAATTACATATAAAGTGTCTAAGATTGGTAATATAATAGCACGAAACAATAAAATATCGCGAGATAAAGGAAATTGTATACAAATTATTTGAATCCTTAACATCATGGTTCGAACTGATAAAGATCTTCATTGAATATGTGGGAGTCATTATGGGCATCCAGGTCCCGCTACTGATTATTGATCAGAGAGTTGTGTTGATCATGTCCGGATGTTCTCAAACCCGTTAGGTCACACACTTCATTTGATAATGCTAGGGTAGTAATGGGATATTCATAATGGTGACACGGAAGATAGTTTGGAGTCTTGGATGGGATCCAAAATATCACAAGGAGCTTCGAAATAGTCCGGAGATAAAGTTTCATATAAGGAAAGTGGTTTTCAAGGTTCCAAAAAAATTTCATTTTTTCGGTATTTGTATCGGAAGATGCTAGAATGTTTTGGGGGCCCACCTGCCTCGGAGGATCCACATGGAGCTAAGGGGTGGCGCACCAGCCCTACATGGGCCAGGTGTTGGGGAACGTTGCAGAAAACAAAAAATTTCCTACGGTTTCACCAAGATCCATCTATGAGTTCATCTAGCAGCGAGTGATTGGATTGCATCTACATACCTTTGTAGATCACGCGCGGAAGCGTTCAAAGAACGGGGATGAGGAAGTCGTACTCGACGTGATCCAAATCACCGGAGATCCTAGCGCCGAACGGACGGCACCTCCGTGTTCAACACACGTACGGTCAGCGTGACGTCTCCTCCTTCTTGATCCAGCAAGGGGGAAGGAGAGGTTGATGAAGATCCAGCAGCACGACGGTGTGGTGGTGGATGCAGGGCGTCACCGCAGCAAGGCTTTGCCGTTATACTGCGAGAGGGAGAGGTGTAGCAGGGGAGAGGGAGGCGCCAAGACTCAAGGGTGCGGCTGCCCCCTCCCTCCCCCCCCCCCTTTATATAGGCCCCCTAGGGGGGGCACCGGCCCTAGGAGATGGGATCTCCTAGGGGTGGGCAGCCAAGGGGTGGAGTGCCCCCCAAGCCAGGTGGGGCGCCCCCCACCCTAGGGTTCCCAACCCTAGGCGCATGGGGTGGGCCAAGGGGGCGCACCAGCCCACTATGGGCTGGTTCCCCCCCCCCCACTTTGGCCCATGGGGCCCTCCGGGATGGGTGGCCCCACCCGGTGGACCCCCGGGACCCTTCCGGTGGTCCCGGTACAATACCGGTGACCCCCGAAACTCTCCCGATGGCCGACACTGCACTTCCTATATATAATTCTTCACCTCCGGACCATTCCGGAACTCCTCGTGATGTCCAGGATCTCATCCGGGACTCCGAACAACTTTCGGGTTACTGCATATTCATATCTCTACAACCCTAGCGTCACCGAACCTTAAGTGTGTAGACCCTACGGGTTCGGGAGACATGTAGACATGACCGAGATGGCTCTCCGGTCAATAACCAACAGCGGGATCTAGATACCCATGTTGGCTCCCACATGCTCCTCGATGATCTCATCGGATGAACCACGATGTCGAGGATTCAAGCAACCCCGTATACAATTCCCTTTGTCAATCGGTACGTTACTTGCCCGAGATTCGATCGTCGGTATCCCAATACCTCGTTCAATCTCGTTACCGGCAAGTCACTTTACTCGTTCCGTAATGCATGATCCCGTGACCAGACACTTGGTCACTTTGAGCTCATTATGATGATGCATTACCGAGTGGGCCCAGAGATACCTCTCCGTCATACAGAGTGACAAATCCCAGTCTTGATCCGTGTCAACCCAACAGACACTTTCGGAGATACCCGTAGTATACCTTTATAGTCACCCAGTTACATTGTGACGTTTGGTACACCCAGAGCACTCCTACGGTATCCGGGAGTTACACGATCTCATGGTCTAAGGAAAAGATACTTGACATTGGAAAAACTCTAGCAAACGAACTATACGATCTTGTGCTATGTTTAGGATTGGGTCTTGTCCATCACATCATTCTCCTAATGATGTGATCCCGTTATCAATGACATCCCCATGTCCATAGCCAGGAAACCATGACTATCTGTTGATCAACGAGCTAGTCAACTAGAGGCTCACTAGGGACACATTGTGGTCTATGTATTCACACATGTATTACGATTTCCGGATAATACAATTAAAGCATGAATAATAGACAATTATCATGAACAAGGAAATATAATAATCATTTTATTGTTGCCTCTAGGGCATATTTCCAACAGTCTCCCACTTGCACTAGAGTCAATCATCTAGTTACATTGTGATGAATCGAACACCCATGGAATTCTGGTGTTGATCATGTTTTGCTCTAGGGAGAGGTTTAGTCAACGGATCTGCTACATTCAGGTCCGTATGTACTTTACAAATCTCTATGTCTATATTTTGAACACTTTCACGAATTGAGTGGAAGCGACGCTTGATATGCCTGGTCTTCCTGTGAAACCTGGGCTCCTTGGCAAGGGCAATAGCTCCAGTGTTGTCACAGAAGAGAGTCATCGGGCCCGACGCATTGGGTATGACTCCTAGGTCAGTAATGAACTCCTTCACCCAGACTGCTTTGTGTGCTGCCTCCGGGGCTGCCATGTACTCCGCTTCACATGTAGATCCCACCACAATGCTTTGCTTGCAACTGCACCAGCTTACTGCCCACCATTCAAAATATACACGTATCCGGTTTGTGACTTAGAGTCACCTAGATCTGTGTCGAAGCTGGCGTCAACGTAACCCTTTACGACAAGCTCTTTGTCACCTCCATAAACGAGAAACATTTCCTTAGTCCTTTTTAGGTACTTCAGGATATTCTTGACCGCTGTCCAGTGTTCCTTGCCGGGATTACTTTGGTACCTACCTACCAAACTTACGGCAAGGTTTACATCAGGTCTGGTACACAGCATGGCATACATAATAGAACCTATGGCTGAGGCATAGGGGATGACACTCATCTCTTCTATATCTTCTGCCGTGGTCGGACATTGAGCTGAGCTCAATTTCACACCTTGCAACACAGGCAAGAACCCCTTCTTAGACTGATCCATATTGAACTTCTTCAATATCTTATCAAGGTATGTGCTTTGTGAAAGACCTATGAGGCGTCTTGATCTATCTCTATAGATCTTGATGCCTAATATATAAGCAGCTTCTCTAAGGTCCTTCATTGAAAAACTCTTATTCAAGTAGGCCTTAATGCTGTCCAAAAGCTCTATATCATTTCCCATCAAAAGTATGTCATCTACATATAATATGAGAAATGCTACAGAGCTCCCACTCACTTTCTTGTAAATGCAGGCTTCTCCATAAGTCTGCATAAACCCAAACGCTTTGATCATCTCATCAAAGCGAATGTTCCAACTCCGAGATGCTTGCACCAGCCCATAAATCGAGCGTTGGAGCTTGCACACCTTGTCAGCATTCTTAGGATCGACAAAACCTTCCGGCTGCATCATATACAGTTCTTCCTTAAGATAACCGTTAAGGAATGCCGTTTTGACGTCCATTTGCCATATCTCATAATCATAGTATGCGGCAATTGCTAACATGATTCAGACGGACTTCAGCTTTGCTACGGGAGAGAATGTCTCATCGTAGTCAACCCCTTGAACTTGTCGATAACCCTTAGTGACAAGCCTAGCTTTATAGATGGTCACATTACCATCCGCGTCTGTCTTCTTCTTAAAGATCCATTTATTTTCTATGGCTCGCTGATCATCGGGCAAGTCAGTCAAAGTCCATACTTCGTTTTCATACATGGATCCTATCTCGGATTTCATGGCTTCCAGCCATTTGTCGGAATCCGGGCCCGCCATTACTTCTTCATAGTTCGAAGGTTCACCGTTGTCTAACAACCTGATTTCCAAGACAGGGTTGCCGTACCACTCTGGTGCGGAACGTGTCCTTGTGGACCTTCGAAGTTCAGTAGGAGCTTGATCAGAAGTATCTTGATCATCATCATTAACTTCCTCTCTAATTGGTGCAGGCACCACAGGAACATTTTTCTGAGTTGCGCCACTTTCCGGTTCAAGAGGTAATACTTCATCAAGTTCTACTTTCCTCCCACTTACTTCTTTCAAGAGAAACTCCTTCTCTAGAAAGGATCCATTCTTGGCAACAAAGATCTTGCCTTCGGATCTGAGGTAGAAGGTATACCCAATAGTTTCTTTAGGGTATCCTATGAAGATGCATTTTTCTGACTTGGGTTCGAGCTTTTCAGGTTGAAGTTTCTTAACATAAGCATCGCATCCCCAAACTTTTAGAAACGACAGCTTAGGCTTCTTCCCAAACCATAATTCATACGGTGTCGTCTCAACGGATTTCGACGGAGCCCTATTTAAAGTGAATGCGGCAGTCTCTAAAGCATAGCCCCAAAATGACAGTGGTAAATCGATAAGAGACATCATGGATCGCACCATATCCAATAGAGTGCGATTATGACGTTCGGACACACCATTACGCTGAGGTGTTCCAGGCGGCGTGAGTTGTGAAACTATTCCACATTTTCTTAAGTGTGTGCCAAATTCGTGACTCAAGTATTCTCCTCCACGATCTGATCGCAAAAACTTGATTTTTCTGTCATGTTGATTCTCAACCTCACTCTGAAATTCCTTGAACTTTTCAAAGGTTTCAGACTTGTGTTTCATTAAGTAGACATACCCATATCTACTCAAGTCATCAGTGAGGGTGAGAACATAATGATAGCCACCACGAGCCTCAACACTCATTGGACCGCACACATCAGTATGTATGATTTCCAATAGGTTGGTTGCTCGCTCCATTGTTCCTGAGAACGGAGTCTTGGTCATCTTACCCATGAGGCATGGTTCGCACATGTCAAATGATTCGTAATCAAGAGACTCTAAAAGTCCATCTGCATGGAGCTTCTTCATGCGTTTGATACCTATGTGACCAAGGCGGCAGTGCCACAAGTATGCGGGACTAACATTATCAACCTTACATCTTTTGGTATTCACACTATGAATATGTGTAGCATTACGCTCGAGATTCATTAAGAATAAACCATTCACCATAGGAGCATGACCATAAAACATATCTCTCATATAAATAGAACAACCATTATTCTCGGATTTAAATGAGTAGCCATCTCGAATTAAACGAGATCCTGATACAATGTTCACGCTCAAACTTGGCACTAAATAACAATTATTGAGGTTCAAAACTAATCCCGTAGGTAAATGTAGAGGCAGCGCGCCGACGGCATCACATCAACCTTGGAACCATTCCCGATGCGCATCATCACCTCGTCCTTCGCCAGTCTCCGCTTATTCCGCAGCTCCTGCTTTGAGTTACAAATGTGAGCAACTACACCGCTATCAAATACCCAGGAGCTACTACGAGTACTGGTAAGGTACACATCAATACATGTATATCACATATACCTTTTGTTTTGCCGGCCTTCTTGTCCACTAAGTATTTGGGGCAGTTCCGCTTCCAGTGACCACTTCCCTTGCAATAAAAACACTTAGTCTCGGGCTTGGGTCCATTCTTTGGCTTCTTCCCGGCAGCTTGCTTACCGGGCGCGGCAACTCCCTTGCCGTCCTTCTTGAAGTTCTTCTTACCCTTGCCTTTCTTGAACTTAGTGGTTTTATTCACCATCAACACTTGATGTTCCTTTTTGAATTCTACCTCTGCTGATTTTAGCATTGCAAATACTTCAGGAATGGTCTTTTCCATCCCCTGCATATTGAAGTTCATCACAAAGCTCTTGTAGCTCGGTGGAAGCGACTGAAGGATTCTGTCAATGACCGCGTCATCCGGGAGATTAACTACCAGCTGAGTTAAGCGGTTATGTAATCCAGACATAGTGAGTATGTGCTCACTGACAGAACTATTTTCCTCCATCTTACAGCTGAAGAACTTGTCGGAGACTTCATATATCTCGACCCGGGCATGAGCTTGGAAAACCATTTTCAGCTCTTCGAACATCTCATATGCTCCGTGTCGCTCAAAACGCTTTTGGAGCCCCGGTTCTAAGCTGTAAAGCATGCCGCACTGAACGAGGGAGTAATCATCAGCACGTGTCTGCCAAGAGTTCATAACGTCTTGGTTCTGTGGGACGGGTGCGTCACCTAGCGGTGCTTGTAGGACATATTCTTTCTTGGCAGCTATGAGGATGATCCTCAGGTTCCGGACCCAGTCAGTATAATTGCTGCCATCGTCTTTCAGCTTGGTTTTCTCTAGGAATGCGTTGAAGTTGAGGACAATGTTGGCCATTTGATCTACAAGACATATTGTAAAGATTTTAGACTAAGTTCATGATAATTAAGTTCATCTAATCAAATTATATAATGAACTCCCACTCAGATAGACATCCCTCCAGTCATCTAAGTATAACATGATCCGAGTTAACTAGGCCGTGTCCGATCATCACGTGAGACGGACTAGTCAACATCGGTGAACATCTTCATGTTGATCGTATCTTCTATACGACTCATGCTCGACCTTTCGGTCTACTGTGTTCCGAGGCCATGTCTGTACATGCTAGGCTCGTCAAGCCAACCTAAGTGTTTGCATGTGTAAATCTGTCTTACACCCGTTGTATGTGAATGTTGGAATCTATCACACCCGATCATCATGTGGTGCTTCGAAACAACGAACTGTCGCAACGGTGCACAGTTAGGGGGAACACTTTCTTGAAATTATTATGAGGGATCATATTATTTACTACCGTCGTTCTAAGTAAACAAGATGCAAAAACATGATAAACATCACATGCAATCAAATAATAATAGTGACATGATATGGCCAATATCACATAGCTCCTTTGATCTCCATCTTGGGGCTCCATGATCATCTTGTCACCGGCATGACACCATGATCTCCATCATCATGACCTCCATCATCGTGTCTCCATGAAGTTGCTCGCCAACTATTACTTCTACTACTATGGCTAACACGTTTAGCAATAAAGTAAAGTAATTTACATGGCGTTTCTCAATGACACGCAGGTCATACAAAAAATAAAGACAACTCCTATGGCTCCTGCCGGTTGTCATACTCATCGACATGCAAGTCGTGATTCCTATTACAAGAACATGATCTCATACATCACATATATATCATTCATCATTCATCACAACTTTGGCCATATCACATCACAAAGCACTTGCTGCAAAAACAAGTTAGATGTCCTCAATTGTTGTTGCAAGTTTTACGTGGTTGCAATAGGGTTCTAGCAAGAACGTTTTCTTACCTACGTAAAAGCCACAACGTGATTTGTCAACTTCTATTTACCCTTCATAAGGACCCTTTTCATCGAATCCGCTCCAACTAAAGTGGGAGAGACAGACACCCGCTAGCCACCTTATGCAACTAGTGCATGTCAGTCGGTGGAACCAGTCTCACGTAAGCGTATGTGTAAGGTCGGTCCGGGCCGCTTCATCCCACAATACCGCTGAAGAAAAATAAGACTAGTAGCGGCAAGAAAGTTGACAACATCTATGCCCACAACAAATTGTGTTCTACTCGTGCAAGGAGAACTACACATAGACCTAGCTCATGATGCCACTGTTGGGGAACGTTGTAGAAAACAAAAAATTTCCTACGGTTTCACCAAGATCCATCTATGAGTTCATCTAGCAAGAGTGATCGGATTGCATCTACATACCTTTGTAGATCACGCGCGGAAGCGTTCAAAGAACGGGGATGAGGAAGTCGTACTCGACGTGATCCAAATCACCGGAGATCCTAGCACCGAACGGACGACACCTCCGTATTCAACACACGTACGGTCAGCGTGACATCTCCTCCTTCTTGATCCAGCAATGGGGAAGGAGAGGTTGATGAAGATCCAGCAGCACGACGGTGTGGTGGTGGATGCAGGGCGTCACCGCAGCAGGGCTTCACCGTTATACTGCGAGAGGGAGAGGTGTAGCAGGGGAGAGGGAGGCGCCAAGACTCAAGGGTGCGGCTTCCCCCTCCCTCCCCCCTTTATATAGGCCCCCTAGGGGGGCGCCGGCCCTAGGAGATGGGATCTCCTAGGGGGGCGGCGGCCAAGGGGTGGAGTGCCCCCCAAGCCAGGTGGGGCGCCCCCCCACCCTAGGGTTCCCAACCCTAGGTGCATGGGGTGGGCCAAGGGGGGCGCACCAGCCCACTATGGGCTGGTTCCCCTCCCCACTTTGGCCCATAGGGCCCTCCGGGATGGGTGGACCCCTGGGACCCTTCCGGTGGTCCCGGTACAATATCGGTGACCCCTGAAACTCTCCCGATGGCCGAAACTGCACTTCCTATATATAATTCTTCACCTCCGGACCATTCCGGAACTCCTCGTGACGTCCAGGATCTCATCCGGGACTCCGAACAACTTTCGGGTTACTGCATATTCATATCTCTACAACCCTAGCGTCACCGAACCTTAAGTGTGTAGACCCTACGGGTTCGGGAGACATGTAGACATGACCGAGACGGCTCTCTAGTCAATAACCAACAGCGGGATCTAGATACCCATGTTGTCTCCCACATGCTCCTCGATGATCTCATCGGATGAACCACGATGTCGAGGATTCAAGCAACCCCGTATACAATTCCCTTTGTCAATCGGTACGTTACTTGCCCGAGATTCGATCGTCGGTATCCCAATACCTCGTTCAATCTCGTTACCGGCAAGTCACTTTACTCGTTCCGTAATGCATGATCCCATGACCAGACACTTGGTCACTTTGAGCTCATTATGATGATGCATTACCGAGTGGGCCCAGAGATACCTCTCCGTCATACGGAGTGACAAATCCCAGTCTTGATCCGTGTCAACCCAACAGACACTTTCGGAGATACCCGTAGTATACCTTTATAGTCACCCAGTTACGTTGTGATGTTTGGTACACCCAGAGCACTCCTACGGTATTCGGGAGTTACACGATCTCATGGTCTAAGGAAAAGATACTTGACATTGGAAAAACTCTAGCAAACGAACTATACGATCTTGTGCTATGTTTAGGATTGGGTCTTGTCCATCACATCATTCTCCTAATGATGTGATCCCGTTATCAATGACATCCCCATGTCCATAGCCAGGAAACCATGACTATCTGTTGATCAACGAGCTAGTCAACTAGAGGCTCACTAGGGACACATTGTGGTCTATGTATTCACACATGTATTACGATTTCTGGATAATACAATTAAAGCATGAATAATAGACAATTATCATGAACAAGGAAATATAATAATCATTTTATTATTGCCTCTAGGGCATATTTCCAACACCAGGCGCCACAGCCCCCTTGGCCCATGCGCCATAGGGGAAAATCCTATTCCAAAATAAGGAAAGGGGGGACTTGGAGACAAAGTCCCCTCTTTGCCGTCGGCCCTAGGGCTTGGAGGGCAAGCCTCCCAGCCCCCCACCCATATAAAGGGGGAGGCACAGGGAGCAGCAGCCATCAAAAACCCCTAGGCGCCTCCCCCTGCTACTCCGCCCTCCTCCTCCACAACCGCTTGGTGAAGCCCTGCAGGAGTTCCGCCATAACTCCACCACCACGTCGTCGTGCTTCCGGCCTAGATCCCTTCTACTTCTCCCTCTTGCTTGCTGGATCAAGAAGAAGGAGATGTCATCGAGACGTACGTGTGCATATCTCGGAGGTGCCATTCGTGCGGTGCTTGATTGCATTGGATCGCGAAGAAAGTACGACTACATGAACCACATTCGTTGGAATGTTTTTGCTCTCGTCTACAAGGGTGTGTACGCTTTCTACCATTCGTTGCTAGCATCTAGTAGATTAGATCTTGGGTGAATTCGTTCTCTCATAGGATTTTTTTTGTTTTCCGTGCAACGATTTCCTACAGCCATCGCAACATCTTGTAGTGGGCGGCTTGCACGATCAAGCATCCAAAGGCTCCCCCATCAAGGACAACATCTTGGTGTCCTCCGTATCGGCAGCGATCTTCACCTTCTTTTCTTTAGCAGCCATCTTCACCTCGAGCATGTCCTTCTTCTCTTCGAGCGCCAGCTTATTCTCGACCGCCTCCATCAATAGTTTGAACCTCTCCACCTTTTTCTCCTCCTTGACGTCAGACCGCTTGACGTATGATTTTTCCTTCTTTGCCAAGATGTCCTCGATCTTCTCTGCCAACTTGGAAATCGCACCTTCTTGCTACACCCTCTCCTCCTCCCACTTCTTTCCCGGGAGCCCTCTTCTAATCTTCTTCGATGGTTCTTTTGTTGGGTCGGTTGGGTCCCCGGTTTGTTCTTGGTGGCTTGGGCAACGATCTTGACTATGAATAGGTTCCACTTCGGTTGCCCATTCAACTTCAACCAACAATGCATGACGGTGAAGTTTTTCTTCTCCAATTTCTTGAACACCGTACACACACGAGATGGCTACAAATAAAACATCGTTTAGACATATCCATACATATCCAGCTAGTGACCAACAATACTTTGCATATCCGGCTACAAAACTATGTATATCCGGCCAGTGATGAACAAAGTATGCATATCTGGGTGGTGATCAACAATACTTTGCATAGCCGGCTACAAAACTATGCATGTCCGGCTAGAATACTATGCATATCCGACTAGTGATCAACAAGAGTATGCATATCCATCCAAATGAACTTACTTGCCCGTGTGTGCACCATCGATGGTTGAGGGACTTTGATTCACGGTTGCGGATGACCATGTCGGAGTAGGGCGAAAAATTATTGTGTTCCATATGTGAATGCTGTTCCAAAAGGTTGTGCCCTTTTGCTCCGTGCCATGGATCGGATCGAGACTAGTGTCCAACCATGCATCGCACAACAGCTCATTTTCCCGCACGTTGAAGCTTTCTTCTCTACCCCTATTCTTCGGATCGCCGACAAGATCATCTAGATCACCCTCCTTGTCGTTGTATTCCTCCTCCTGCTGCTGCTTCGGTTCGACGGCCCAATCCGGTTGTAGTGTGCCCATCTAGGTGTTGGCCTGCAGCGTGCCCCTCTAGGTGTTGGCCTGTTGCGTGCCCGTCAGGGTGTAGTTGTCGGACTAGCTGGTATCCGAGTCTTCCACCTGTCCGTCCTCATAGGCAATTCCTCCTCCGCCTCCGTCGTGAATGATCTCCATCATCTCCCGGTCACCGTCGTAGGCCGGCTCCCCCACTTTAGTTGTAATGTATTAGTTGATAAGCATGCATGTCATGCCATCATATCTCTCTTTTTCTGAAACATGGAACTGAGGATAATACAAAACCTTCGTTTAGAAGGCTTACACCAGGGAATTGTAATGAACCTAAAATGCCCTTATGAGGAACCATGAGTTATTGATGGAAGCTCAATCCATGTGATGAACCCAAAATAACTTTGAATATTACTTTGGAAATTCATATTAACTCGGAGAAATGCATATATCAAAATGTTCAGAAAACATCACATACATGGCATGTCATTTTTATTCATGAAAAAAGCATGGTTTATACCTTTGTAGGTTTAATAACATTAATAAAATGAATCACCTCGGGTAGTTTAAACAGTAGTTTTGTCCTAAATGCAAATGACATGTACATAAAGGTAATATTTTTCTTAACATTTTAATATCTTAGTTGCATTTTTCCGAGTTCATATGAATTTGTTAGGAAATTTCTAAGTAATGATCAAAGGATCAAAGGGCAGTCGGGCAACCTCAGAGACAGATCTAAGGGCAAAACTGACAGAGCCGAAAAGTAAGTGCAATATCCACGGCTGGCACAACTAAGGGCAAAAGTTCAATTGTCCCAAAATATATCCACTACCTTACATTGGTTTTCCCGGGGTAAGAAGGTCTTCGTACTGTTGGCATGCGACTAAGCTAAGCTTTCGAATTTGCAACGTAGCACGTTGCGCTTCGGCTACCTTCATCGCGCGGTTAATCTAATATGGCTCGCCGTAAGTAAACAACTTTTATGATGTATTATTTCCATCCTGATTTACTAGTCTCATTTATATTTTCGGTCTGGTCATGATTTTAACTAATAGAATATAAGTTATACATAACAGAAATAATATACTTTGAAAACTACAATCAAATACGAATCTAATAATATATTTTTTATGACATACATTAATATTTTGCTAATCAAATATGTGATCAAAGTTTAACCCAAAATACGATAAGACTAACAAATCCAAACAGAGATAGTACCAAACAACAACACGTAATGCACTTTCGCAAAAGGACAACCTTCAGAAGACATGATGGCGCACATCATTCTCATGACCAAACATACCAGTAATTTTTGCCCCAGAAAAAAGGCACAGCGCCATAGTTTAATGCACACTATGATCAGGTTAATTACTATTTTTTGAACTTCTCAAGTTAATTACTTAGGAACCTTGTTTACCGATCACTAGGCTGGCTTCGACCCTTTTTTGCTCCTTTTTCCACCTTGTCCACTGAACGCGTCAGCAACCAGCAAGCATGTTAGTGGAGGATATGGTCCCGTCCCGGCAACTTGAACTAAAACGATCCAGATCAGATCGTCGGTACGGAACACAGGATGTGGCAGTCCACAACACACGGCCTGCGCGTTCCCTCGCCGAAGAAATGATTTTCTCTTCCGTCGATCTCGCTACTTTCGTTTGGTCTCTTTTCCCACATCCTGAAGATCCTACAGGCTTTGATCGCTCAGTACTGAATGACACGGTGCTACTATCACAGTACTGAATGACACGGTGCTACTATCACACTATCACAGTACTGAATGACCTTTGATTTTGGTCATATGGGGTATACCGAGCGAGAAATGACAGTCGACTCCTAGATTACAAGCATATTTATCCATATTATGAGTTTCAAATTAAAATGTCTACGTTCAAAAATAAAGGTGCAAGAAAGAAAGTTGTTTGATCATTGGATATCTCCTTTCAATAGCCCCATGGCGACCACCCGTACTCTGATGGATGTCATTTATCACTCTCTGACAGTCCAATGCAACATGAAGATAGACCGCGGTCTTCTGCTAGGGCGAGGGCTTCTCGCACTGCAAAGGTCTCCAAAAGTGTAGGATCATTCACATGAAATACAACCGCCGACGAGCCCATATAAACGCCTTCCTGGTTCCTACAATTACTGCCGATGCCCCACGTTGGTCATCTCTAGCAACTGCACTATCAACATTAAACTTGCATATTCCAGACGGAGGAGGGAGCCAAGGCTCCCTGTCATCAACTGGATTTGCTGCTACGGTACTTGGTTGTTGCGTTGGTGCTTCAGCTACCAACAAATTATGCACACAATCATTGATAAAAGAATCTGTTTGCCATGGTCCCTGGAAGATTGCCTCGTATACAGCTTTCAGATGCACGTACCATATTGACCAGAGCGTCACAAACCAGCCTCGTGAGAAACTCCTGGCTTAGTTCATCATGCAGTTCGAACAACCAATTCTTCACCCTGGGTTCTTGGTTCTTGGACATTTTCTCCCTTAGAACCTCATCTGATAGGGCCCAAATGCACCTTGCCATAGTGCAACTAAGGAGAGCATGTCTCCATGAGTCCTCCACTCCACAGAGCGGGCATGCGTCGGCCGTAGACATTTTCCTATACTTCAAAGCATCCGTGATTAGTAGCGAGTGTTTTGCCAATCTCTCAGTGACAAAAGGAGTGTTGGGAATAGTACAGGGACAAGAGAGTGCTACCTGCATAAATTATACCATACTGGCTCTAATTCCCAAGGTCACGAATCCTTCTCTCTTATCTCAGTTTCGTCCGATAAGCCTGTGCAATGTGTTTTGTAAAATTTCATCAAAGGTCATTACAAATCATTTGAAGTTTATCTTACCTGATATTATCTCCGAAGAGAAGTCGGCCTTTATTCCGGGGAGATTAATTACTGACAATATCGTATCAGCGTATGCGTGTTTGCATTTCATGAAGAGAAACAACTCCAAGAACAATGGTATTCAGCTCTAAAATTGGACATGATGAAAGCCTATGACCGAGTGAAATGGAGTTATCTAAGGGCTATGATGGATAAGTTGGTTTTTGCTAGACCATGGATCTTACAGTTATGCATATGGTGAGGTCAGTCTCCTTTTATGTTCTTTTTAATGGAACTAAGAGGAGGAATTTCGCCCTAGTCGGGGCATTCGGCGGGCAGATCCTACCTCTCCATATATTCTCTTGATCGCAGTTGCGGGCCTTTCGTGCCTCTTAAAATCCAGTCATTCCACCTAAGTGGAATTAAGGTGGCCGCATAGACTCCGCCGATGAACATCTTTTATTCGTGGGTGGTAGTATGATGTTTTTCAGGGCAAGCATTAATGGAGTGGAAGAAGTGTCAAACCTACTGGAATCGTATTGCAGGGCATCAGGTCAGAGGATAAACAGGAATACATCAACTATATTTTTTAGAAAGGGATGTCTTCAGATTGTTCGGGATGCAGTTAAGTGGCATTTGCAGGTACCAAATGAATCGCTGAAGGATAGGTACTTGGGTACGCCAACTGACGTGGGACACTCCAAGAGAGGTACATTCAAATATTTGAGTGATCGCATTTGGGAGAAGGTTAAAGGATGGATGGGTAAGTTTTTATCTTCGGGAGGTAAAGATGTTCTAATTAAATTGGTTGCTCAAGCAATCACAGTATATTCGATGGCTTGCTTCATACTACCTAGAGGACTTTGTGAACACTTAAATTTGATCATAAGAAAGTGTTGGTGGGGATGTAAAGAAGGTCATAGAAAACTAGCATGCGTCTCATGGGAAGTCATCACAAGACCCAAATATTTGGGGGGGGTCGCGTTTCAAAAAAAAT
>NC_057800.1:433358470-433363455 GCF_018294505.1 Triticum aestivum
CTGTTTAACCTAGCCCTATTCAGGATCCATCCTCCCTGAGTGCAAGAATTTTAAAATTAGTTTACCTACCTGATGGAACTATTTTAATAGCAGAGCTAGGCACTCGACCCTTGCAGGCCTGGCTTGTGATTCTGGAAGGGAGGGATATTCTCAAGCAGGGCATTATTCGGAGGATATGGAACAAACAGGATACTTTTTCGAATGTTGGTAGTTGATCTACCAAATTTATTGATCGGGAGAAAGAAGATTGGTCCAGTTTATGAGGGAAACCGGACCCAAAAACCATACAAACGGCGCCTTTCAGCAAACAAACACACACACCCTCACGAGCCACGGGTCCCTCTGACCGGATCCACCTCCAGAAAATGATGCCCCCAAGAGAGAACGCGACGCCAAATAGCGCCGCCATCGTCCGATCTAAACTAGATCAAGGGTTTCCCCCGAAGCACGTCGGGAAAGGCAAGATGAGAGCAGCTACATCGATGCCTCCAACAAGGGAGCGATGCCGGAAAGCGCCGCCATCAACGACTCCGGCCGCAACCGGAGTACGACTTTCGCCAGCAGTCTCACCTACATAGCCCGAACCCAGGATCCGATCAGCCTACACACCAAACCACTATCCCTGCCTCCACGACCGATCGCACCTCCCCGACAAGCTCGACGTGTTTCCAACCTTGCATCCGCATCCCCCACTGGACGCAGGATGCAACCCCTAGCAGCGCCATTCGTCTCCCATCGGAAGGATGCAGCCAAGCACAATGCCATTCGTCTCCCCGAGGATGCAACGCCTACCGGCCATTCCTCTCTCGACGAAGGATGCAACAGCTGCAGCGAGGCCATTCCTCTCCCTCCAGCCACCACCATCTCATCCTCCCACCCAAAGCAGCGTCGAGCTTGCCGAACCACAAACAGAAGGATGCAACACCGGGGTGCCATTCATCTCCCGCATCTTCTCCCGCGCCCACGCCTTGGCAACACCGCGCCCTCACCCGTGCAAGCCCAGATCCGGACCACACGCCCACGGCGGTGCCCGGCCGGCAGCACCGCGAGGCAGCGGTGCAACAGATCCGCGCCGGCCACCACCCATGTGCCCGGCCGGCAGCACCGCAACGCCCCGGAGCGAGGCCGTCGAGACGCGGCCTGGCAAGACCCAGATCTGGCCCGGCCACCGCGAATCACAAGGACCTCCACGCACCGGCGGTGACTCACCTGCAAACCACCGCGCCGCCCCCGTGCTCCTCACCGCGCCGACCCCCGCCTGTAGCGCGCCGACGCTCGCCGCTTCAAACCGCCGCCGGGCCGAGCGAAACCACCCGCGCTCGTGACGCGCCAGAGAGAGCTGAAGCCCCGCCGCCGCCTTCCTCAGGGCCGGCCCGAGCTTTGCCGGGAGGCACCCTCCAGCAGCGGCGAGACTAGGAGAAGGAGGGGATGGGTGTCGTGACGGCTAGGGTTTTCCCCCGAGCCGCCAGGGAGGCGACGCGGGGGTGGTGGGAGAGACTCTCCAAGATGTGTAAGTTAACTTACATTTGTTTTAACAAACAGGATACTAAATGTATCATCCGACAATTGGATCCCAAAAGAGTCCTCCTTGCGGCCAATCCTTTCTCTAGTTTAGAATCCAACGGAGAAGGTGTTGGAGTTGATTGTACCAACCACACCCGCTTAAGATGGAGATTTAGTTTGCAACATCTTCATGTGGATCGACGCTAATGAGATCCTCAAGATCCCAATATGCACATAAAATATCAGTGACTTTTGGGCATGACACCCTGATAAAAAGGCAGTTTTTTTTTGTTAATACTGCTTATAAATTCATAATTAAGACGGAAATCTAAAGAGGTCACCTCTGTCACCCCTGAATAGGACACTGCTCCTAGTAACCATAAGGAGGCCTAGGAGGATACCGGCCCATGAAGAGAGCTTGACAACCTGCCAATAGAGGGACCTCCTATTTCATGCTCCTTGCATCAAATAGAAGGGCTGCCACACAAGGAACATCATTATGGGCGCCTAAGGACGCTGTAGCGAGAGTAGAGCGAGCAAGCGTGTAGTGGGCGATTATTGTAGCGACCCATGTTACTACAACTACCGAATGCACTAAAGTGACCAAGGTTACTGTTGTAATTTTGAGAATTTGAAATTGTTTCCAAATGCGAATAAAATTTAGAAGTTTGAACAATTTTTGAAATTTTTAATTTTTTATATAATAATTATCAAAAATTCCTCAGCATTCTATATTTTGTGAACAAAATTCTAAAACAGAAACATTCTTTGAACTTTTGAACAATAAACACGAATATTTTTTATGTTTCCAAAGAGTTTTTGAGAACCTCAAAAACTTTTTAAAATTATGATTTTTTAAATGGAACATTTTCTGAAACTCCGAACAAAAAATTGAAAGACAAACATGTTTTGAAAATTCCCAATATTTTCTGAAATTCCAAATATTTTTTAAATGGATTTTTCTGAACAAAAGAAAAAATCAAAGGAAAATGACAAAAGAAACATTAGAAAAAACTAAAATCTAGTAAAAACTGGACTGGAACCTTTGGGAAGGTGCCCACAGTTTAAATGGGCGACCCCTATTAGGCTCTTCTAGGCTGGTTTTGGTAGTGTATGTCAAATAGCGGACACTCGCCCCCATCCCCACCCCCGACCTTGGGCTCGACCCATTTATTGATTTATTTTTCTTATTCTCTCCGGCACACCCACACTCAGATCGCTAACCGACCAACCATGTAACAAGGCAAGCAGTATCTGGTTTCCTGGTTTTTTGGAACGTCCCACTTTCGGTCCATGTTTAGGCCTGAGGGAGCCACACGTGAGGGAGAGTGTTGACGTATAATGTGCTGCCTAGTCTCTTTCATCAGATCGGTCTTTTAGTTGCATTGGGTAGAGCATGCACTTCTACAATTCATGTATCCAATTTATTCTTTTTTATCTACTGGTTTCTTTGGTTTTTTTAGAATAGGTTTTGTTTGGCTTTTTTTTGTTTATTTTAAGTCGCATACTTTTTAAAATTCGTGAACCTTTCCCAAATTCATTAACTTTTCAAAATTCACAAATATTATTTTCAAATTCGTGAACTGTTTCCTATTTGGTGAACTTTTTTTCTCAAATTTGCGAACCTTTTCTCCAAATTCCAAACTTTTTCTGGAATTTGTGAAGAATTTTCAAATTCTCAAACTTTCTTGCCTAATTCATGATTTTTTTTTAAAATGAGAAATTTTCTCGAACTAAGGAACTTGTTTCTAAATTTTGCATATTTTTGAAATTCATGAACATTTTTTTCAAACTGTGAACTTTTCAAATTTGCAAACAGTTTTCCAAATTTGCAAACACTATCTAAAACTTGTAAAAATTTATCGATTTTACGAATTTTGCAACTTATTGTGATATTTTTTTGAAAAGTTAAGGGTCAAGGTTCCTTCTTATGGTTGTGGTCAATGGTCAAGGTCAACAAGGGAGCAAGCGACCAGGGATCGAGTATTCGAGCAAGCCAGCGAAGCATGCGTGCACGAGAACTTTTTTTTTCTCAAATTTGCGAACTTTTTTCCAAATTCCAAACTTTTCTGGAATTTGTGAAGAATTTTCAAATTCTCAAACTTTCTTGCCTAATTCATGATTTTTTTTAAAATGAGAAATTTTCTCAAACTAAGGAACTTGTTTCTAAATTTTGCATATTTTTGAAATTCATGAACATTTTTTTCAAACTGTGAACTTTTCAAATTTGCAAACAGTTTTCCAAATTTGCAAACACTATCTAAAACTTGTAAAAATTTATCGATTTTACGAATTTTGCAACTTATTGTGATTTTTTTTGTTTGAAAAGTTAAGGGTCAAGGTTCCTTCTTATGGTTGTGGTCAATGGTCAAGGTCAACAAGGGAGCAAGCGACCAGGGATCGAGTATTCGAGCAAGCCACCGAAGCATGTGTGCGCGAGATTGGGCCGCGGCCCGCTGGACTAGGCACGAGCACCATACTCTTGCCAGCGCCGAAGGCACTGATTTGGTAGACTCCAAATTGGCAGGACCTCCTATGCGCCGCTCTTTGCGTCCAATTCGCACGCGCCGCACAGGTACAGCCCCCCGAATGGGCCGGCCCATCGTCGCGACGAAACAGCAAAATGATCACCTAAAATTATAACGCGGAGCGGGGGATCGATCCCTGCATCTGGAGCTAGTGTACTCTTGTCACCAACCAGGCGAGCTAACTACCTCCTTCGGTCATATGTAACGCGGGTACTTTAAAAGATCATCTACTACATATCTAACACCCCCACCTAGAAACCTTAAACATTGGATATGTTCAAAAAATTTAAAAATTCAAAAATTGTTCGTGTTTGCTGAATGCTAGAAGAACAACTAAAAAACTTGAACAAAGTTTTGATAAAATGAACACTTTTTAAAATCCCAAACATTTTTTGAATTTAGAGAACAAAATTTTGTAGGCGAACGTTATGTTTGAGAGAAAAAGTTAAGTTCGTATGAAATATGTGAACATTCTTTAAAACTCCCGAACAAAATTTGAAATATGTGAACAAATTTTGAAATGGGAACATTTTACGAAACTCACGAACAAAAATTTCAAACACGAACATTTTCTGAAAAAATGCAAACAAAATTTGAAAAGGAACATTTACTGAAACTCACGAAAAAAATTGAAAAACGAACATTTTTCTTAATTTGCGAACAAATTTTGCAAAGTTGTGAAATTGTGAAAAAAACATAAAAAAGAAAAGAGAAACAAAATTTGAAGATGAGAACATTTTTTTAACTTTGAATAATTTTTGGAAAGCATGAACATTTTTTCAAGTCAGGAACAAAAATTGAAAATGAGAACATTTTGTGAAGTTTTGAACAATTTTTTTGAAAGGATGAACAAAATTTGAAAATGAGAACATTTTGTGATGTTTTGAACAATTTTTTGAAAGCATGAACAAAATTTGAAAAATGAGAACATTTTGTGAAGTTTTGAACAATTGT
>NC_057800.1:433363755-433371390 GCF_018294505.1 Triticum aestivum
ACTTTGAAAAGAGAAAAACAAAAAACGAAAAAATGAAAAAGAAAGAGAAAACATGAAAAAAAGAAAGATAAAAAACAAAAAAAGATAAAAAAGAAAATAGAAAAAAAGAACATTTAAACAAAAAAGAAAAAGAAATAGTAAAAGAAAAGAAACAAAAAGGGGTAAAGGGGGAAATAGAAAAACCGGTTCAAAAACCTTCTAGAAGGTTCCCAAAACCAGAAAAATCGGCTGGGAACTACCTAGAAAATTCCCAAAACCGGATTCGCTCAATCTGCCTGTGCGTCCGGTCGACTACTTGCCGCAAAGAGGCAAATAGGAAATTCCTTAACGCAGGGAGGTCCTAACCGGCGCTCTCAGCGCCTGTTCGGCTTACTGGCGCCCGCAGGCGATGGTATTGGGCCGGCTCGTGGATCGAACATGCGCCCTCACAAACACGTTTACCAAAGGCCAACCACCTGACCTAGGTACGTGCTAGTGACCAAGTTCAGGGCGAATTTTTTAAGGACATTAATAGACGCGCAATTTATTAGTACACATCTACCATTCACTGTAGCGTTTGATTTTTCAACTATTTGAAAACATTTCGAAAGAAAGTTCATGAATTACAAAAAAATCATTGATTTTGAAAAAAAAAGTTCATCAATTTTCAGAAATAGTTCACAAAAAATGAGAAAAATATTCATGGATTTAAAAAAAGTTCATCAATTTTCAGAAATAGTTCACAAAAATTGAGAAAAAGTTCATGGATTTTAAAAAAGTTCATAAAATTTTAAAAAAGGTTCATAAATTTTGAAAAAAGTTCACCGATTTTGAAAAAGGTTCATCACCTTTGAAAAAAGGTCACGCTTTTTTAAAAGCAGTTCATCGAATTAGGAAAAAAGTTCATCGAAAATGAAAAAAGTTCATCCAATTTGAAAACGTTCATTGATTTTGAAAAAAAAGGTTTGTACAGTTGAAAGAACTTCATCAATTTTGAACAAGTTCATCGAGTTCATCCAATTTGAAAACGTTCATTGATTTTGAAAAAAGGTTTGTACAGTTGAAAAAACTTCATCAATTTTGAACAAGTTCATTGATGAAAAGAGTTCATGAATTTTGAAAACTTAACAGAAAAAGGAAAGGAAAAAAGACATAAGAATCCCGGCCAAAAAAATTAAATATGGTAAAAACACAACACAATTTAGTTAAAGAAACGTAAAGGAAGACAATTAGCACCAAGGGGAATCATGGTCAGTTGGTTACTGCGCTGGTTCGATCTCAAAGAAGAAACAGGTGACGAGTTAGACCCCCGACCACCTCCCTGTGTTTTTGGGACTTTTTACAGAAAAGGAAACGTAACATGGGCCGACCCAGCGCGGAACTGTAGTGTGCGCCCGTTTGCTGGAATCGAATAAACGGGCGCTGAAGGCGCCGTTTAGGAAATGCCCTTAACACACATGGCGTCAAATGTGATTTGCCAGCAATAGATACGCGTTAATCCGTAATTCCTACATCACGTTCTTTGCGGCGGATTGGCCGCTTAATGGCATAAGCAGCGGGACTCCCTATTCGGCGCCTTCAGCGTGATTAAGGCAGCGCCATCACCGAGCGACAGACTTTTTACAGAAAAGGAAACGTAACATGGGCCGACCCAGCGCGGAACTGTAGTGTGCGCCCGTTTGCTGGAATCGAATAAACGGGCGCTGAAGGCGCCGTTTAGGAAATGCCCTTAACGCACATGGCGTCAAATGTGATTTGCCAGCAATAGATACGCGTTAATCCGTAATTCCTACATCACGTTCTTTGCGGCAGATTGGCCGCTTAATGGCATAAGCAGCGGGACTCCCTATTCGGCGCCTTCAGCGTGATTAAGGCAGCGCCGTCACCGAGCGACAACTGGGCCGGCCCCTTAGGCGCGTCGCTCGCCCCGCTCACCCGCCCTCATCGTTAGCCTCGCACCAAGTAGCTGATGTAAAAGGAAAAACTATCGGTTTTCTGGAAAAAAAATAGACACCAGTTTTCAAAAAATCATTAGTACAAAAACTTGATTTAGAAAAATTATAGGGATCTAAAAAAGTTCAACGTTTGAAAAATGTTCACGGATTTGAAAACAAAAAGTTTTCAATTTCAAAAAAAGTGTATGCAGCATTGAAAAAGTGATTGCAAATTTGAAAAAAAATGTGAAATAAAAGGGAAAGTACAAGAATTTCTAAAAACTTCAAAAAAATTGTAAAACTGAAAAGTTTCATGATTAAAAAAACCAAGAATTGAAATTTTATAATGTTGAAAAATATTCATCGATTTTTAAAAAAGTTCATCCATTATGAAAAAAGAACATCATTTTCTAAGAAAAGTTCAGATATTTGATAAAATTTCAACAATTTAAAAAAGAGTCATCAAAATGGAAAAAAGTTCACAAACTTAGTAAAAAGTTCATTGAATTTGAAAAAAACTGAAAATTTTGAAAAAAGTTCATCAATTTGAGAAGGTGCATCAAGTTCAAAAAAAAGGTCACCAATTTAGAAAAGAGTTCATCGATTTTGAAAAAAAACCTGAATTTGGGAAAAAAGTTCCTAAATTTTGAAAAGAAGTTCATGAATTTAGAAAAACCATCGATTTTGATAAAAAGTTCATGCATTTAGCAAATAGAAAATTGGAAAGAAAAGCAACATGAAACAGAAAAAAAAGTTCCAAGAAAAACAAAAAATAAAGAAGAAGAAAATAGTCCCAAAAACAAAAACAAAAAAGAAGGAAAGATTGAAAAGGTCGTGAGTAATGAGGTGGTTGGTTGGTTGTTGCAGTGCAGTACATTAAACAGGTGGTGTGTTCGCCAATTTGGGAAACCTGAAGAAACGGGCACATAAGGCACTGTTTATGATTACTTATAAGCAGCGAGCTGGCGATGCCATTATGGGCCGGGTCATTTTAACGATAGCATGTACATATGGTTCCAGTTTTACAAACTTTCTAGAACGTTCCTGGCTGGCTTTAGGAACCTTGTAGAACGTTCCCAAACTTGTTTTGTAATTTTGTTGTTTCTTTACTATTTTTTCAGGTTTTCCTTTTTTATTTTTTATTTTCCTGTTCTTTTTGTATAGAAAATCATAAATTTGAAAATAAAAATCCTAATTTTATAGAAAAATGCATAGTGTCCGTGTTTTCATTTTTTTAGGAATTTCGAAAGATTTTCCCGCTTATTAAAATTGTTCACAAATTCATAAAATATCACATTTTCAATAAATGTTCATGTTCTCTAAAATTGTCCAAAAATTCAGAAACATTCATGTTTTAAAAAAAGTTCACAAATTTCAGGAAATTTTGTGACGTTTAGAATTAGATTATAAATTCAAACAATATTCATGTTTGCTAAAAATGGCTTTTTCAAACTTGTTTGTGAATTTCAGAAAATGTTCGTATTTTCTAAAATTGTTTAGAATTTTAATTACAAAAATATAGTTCAAAACATTTTCATGTTTTCAACATACATTCCAATTTTTTTTAAAATCATGATTCATAAATTATTTGTTCTGTTTAGAATGGTAGAAATGATAAAAAGGACTATAATGCTTTCCCTAGGAGCGAGTCTCACTATAATGGGTCGGCTCAGTTGGAAGGCTGCTTGTGTGAATCATGCGTGACATAGGAGCTCTCGCCTCAAATACCCCTAAAAAGACTACAAGGTCAAATGAGCGTGTGAAAGTGTTTCTTGAGAAAAACCAAAAAAGTGTTTCTCCTAAAACAACGTATATAAGTGCTAGGCTGTGTTGTGGCTTTCGAAGTTGAAACCCGACGTTGTAAAACTCACCAACTCTGGAACGAGAGCAATCCTTCATCTCACAGCAATTTCCCAAGACAACGCCTTCTTGTATCTTCGCAATTCGCCCAAACTGGTACCCGTGGATTGCTAACATATAGCTTTGGAGTTCAAAAATGTTCATTGCAGAAATGACGTGTTTTAAATCAATAGTCTAACAGTATCATGGGTCGCATGTAACTCGAGGCAATGCAAATGCTATAAATCAAATGAAATCATTTTGTGGCCCAAATTGTCTCTACCATTTGTAATTATACAAGACAAGACTTTGCAGAAAATTCAAAAGACAAGACTTTGCAGCTGCAAAACCAGATCATATAAGAACATGCTACAAGAGTATGGGGCACCACCATGTAGGCAAGACCATCTTTCCTTTACTCTCTAAAAAAATAAAGCCATCAATTTTTTTCATTCCATACATACAAGCGGCCATCAATTTTTTATTTATTTCCTGCTTGTATCAGATAGGCCTTTGAACAAGATCTTTTAAATTCATCACTCCTTTCAGGACACGTTGGTCGTATTCTTTGTTTAGGTGGAAATCACAAGATGACAAGTGTGGCTAAATTGGTGGGCATGATGTTTCTTACCTCAAACTCAAATGAGCTCAGATGAACATTAAAATCTAAAAAAAATGTAATAAATGTTTAGAAAATTGTGAATTCTTTTGTAGTGAACATAGACAATTGTTTTCAGCACTTGCAAAGTTTTGTCATGAATGACATTCATGAAAGTCGTGGCAAAAAAGATCGCTCCAAAATGTTCTAGGAAATATTTTATGATGTGAGGACTTCCACAAATATCATTTCATGATGAAACTTTGCAAGCACTCAAATCATTTGTCAATATTTTCCACAATCCTTTTAGAACTTTGTTTTGATTCTTTTGGATTTTACTATTCATCACAAGCTCATTTGAACTCGCAAACAAAAGATGACTTTCGTAAATTCTGGTGGATCTAGACAAGCATCGAATCTTCTATATCTAAATAGTAGGCTCCGCTATTTGAATTTTTTTGTACATGGTCTTTCTCATCACCTCAATTATTAATAGCCATCCAAATACTGGAGGCAAAAGTTCCTGTTTCGGCACACAAACTAACAAGATTGCAATTGCAACATCCCAAAGGCTATATTGGTACATTATTAAAAGCAAAGATACAAATATGATCACTACAGTAGCAATAACCATATCGAGACACAAAATTTCGAGTTGTCTACTGCAAGCTCTTTCTTTATAGCCATAAAGACAGGCTTGATATCTTAATGATGCTCACATCAAAAACAGGAATTGAAGCACAGAAGAGAGCATGAATAAGCATGTAACAACACACATTTAAGTCTAACTAACATACTATGCATAGGCATCTCATTCTTATAAGGAAATAAATTATTAAGTCAAGCAATACCTAGAATATGCAAGTAAGAAAAATGGGACATTAATAATCTTAACATAAAGAGAGGTAATTTAGTAACATGAAGGTCTCTATAGCCATATTTTACTTTCTCATAATAATTACATGTGGGATCAAATCAAACTTAATAATATAAATATCACCTAGGACTTTGTCTTCATGATCCACATGCATTTATATTTTCTCATCTTCCAATATAGTGGAATTAACATCACTTAACGTCATGACCCCTCGAAACCCACTTCCAATAGTTTTTGAAACATTATTATTAATAATAGATTCATCATAAGAATCGAATAAATTTTCAAGATCACAAGGAGTATCATAATTATCTCCCCAATCATGATCATCATAATAACTAGTAGGCATAACCAAATCATCCTCGATAGTGCTTACAGACATAGTGTCACCATAAAAAGCAATACTTTCATCAAGTGTGTCATCTTCATCACTTGAATGATAAAGATTACCATGTTTACTCCAATCATACTTTTCTCAATGAGTATATCTCAAAAGCCTTTTTGTCTATAACCTCTTCATTATTAGCTATTGATTCAGAGTATGTAGCAAGTCTAACAAGTTTGGAAAATGAAGCATTATAATCCATTTCAAGTATTTTACGTTTTTTTGTGTGTGTACGATAAAGATAACATACTGAAATTTCAGTATTTTATATTTTTAAGTTTTTGTAAAAAGTAATTAGGCAAGATAGATAACAAGGAAGTAATGTGGTAGTGTGTAGGACCTATTTGTTTGAGAAGAAACTCCCCAACAACGACACCAGAAATCTTGCTTGCTCTCTCGTAAGAGTGGTTGGGTAACCCCTAAGTATAACAGTGAAGTAACCTACCAATAAGTATTTAAATTAGTAGAGAACCAAGATTTATTGAACTACAAGGAGTTCTTCCAGCAAACATAGTCATTGTTATCTGCACATGAAATAAAAGACAAACTTGTCCCCAACACGTCAAGAAGGTTGTCATGCTTCTTGTCTTGATAGTTACAAGATTAAATTACACGGTATGGTAGGAATTGATAGATAAAATAAAAGAACAGTATAACAAAGAAATAATATCTTTGGTAAAGTTTTCAATATAAGAAGATAGACCCTCGAAGCTACAGGTCCACTACTGGTATCTCTACAATCATACAAGTGTGGTGTGGTGAACAAATTATAGATGGGTAGCGATTAAATTGCAATATTTATATTCATGACTGTGATCATTCATGGTATAATCTTATATAGGCATTACGCCCACTACTGCGGGTTGGTCCAAACACGACAGTCCAATCAGAGACCCTTCGACGAAATTGTGTGCGATGCATTAATCACAAACGGTGATCTAATAAAACCGTCAAAAAAAGATACAAAACGTTTGCGATGGCGGTGACATCAAATATGGTTCAGATTAGAGTTGCGTGTGGGATGCGTGGCAAACGGTTAATCCAGCAGAACTGTTTGCGATGAGGCAGAACAACAGAAATGGGCAGCTAGATGAGGGTGTGTGCGATATACGGCATACAGTTCACTAGGATGAACTGTTTGTGATTAGGCAACACAATAGAAACGGTCAGCTAGATCAAGGTGTGTGCGATGAAGGGCATACAGTTCACTCGGATGAACTATTTGCGATGAGCCAAGACGACAGAAATAGTTTAACTAAACAAGATGTGTGTGATACACAACAAACATGTCCGTAATCAGAAATGTGTGTGAAGACCAATAATAACACAGATGATTGTTGCTAATAACTGAAAGAAACATCCAATTACATAAGTGACTATACAGATTATTTGCACACACCTCGAAAAAATCCATGCATTCTAAACTAGGAGAAACGATTGGCTAGTCATCTACTTCTTTTGACACTCCCGCCACTACTCTGTGTCTCGATCCCTCATCCACTTCCTCATGTCAACGATCCGCCTATACATCTCATAGCTTGTGTACACGTCCTTGGCCGTGTACTTGACGTGTTGTTCATCCAGTCTTTGATGCCAGACACTGTGACAGGCGTTCTTGTCCTTCTTGCTCTCATTCTTCATCTTCATGTAGTAGGGGGTGATGATGGTCGAGGCAAGGTCAACCAGGGAGTTTTGTTTGTTGTTGTCGCTGCCCCCAGGCCCCAGACCTTGTAGTGGTCCTGGATGTTGACAAGATTCTATCATTTCAAGCCCGAAACCTTGAGTGCTTTTAGATCGTTTTGTGGTGTCCACTGTAGTGAAATTGTAGTCGGAGCTGTTGATAAACCTAGAGAAACGCTCGCAAGGCCTTATGGCCAGGTGGTACTGGTAGACGAGGACATCTGTCGGCGTTCTAGGAATGGGGGTACCCAGACTTGCCTGCCTGCGGCCCACGGCATGGCTCCATCGACGGCCTGGTACGGCCCAGCCCCAACATCAACAGCTCAAGACCGTCGCGAGGGCC
>NC_057800.1:433371664-433422747 GCF_018294505.1 Triticum aestivum
TAGCTCCCAAGGAGCGGAGATCTCTATACAAGGCTTGCCTCATGAGATTCGGGTGACGTGAGCGATGACGACCAAGGCCAGGCGAGCGCCAACGGGCGCAGTGTACCGTTTCCTCTTTGGTGCTAAGGAGTCAAGCGCAGGTGCGGAGTCCCGAGGAATCAAGCAAAGGTTTCCATTCCGGTGCAATAAGAACAAGACCGCCAGGATGGCAGGATGGAGGTCATCGTCGAGCCCACCACGGCATCACGACCAGAGGCTTTTGCAGGCAAAGACCACTTTTGTCAGGATGACATGTACTAGTTGTCTCCCTTCGAATTTGGCCGTTGTGGGATCCCTTCTCGCCTTCATTTGGGAAGAGGACAAAGCCACTATAAATAGGACCTAGCCACCACCATAGAGGAGAGGGATCGATTCGACCCTAATTAGCTCACCAGCTCACTTAAGCCCAAGAACACCACTCCTCCGGAGGCCATTCTCCATTGTACTAGTTCATCCTCAGCCCTTCGAGGCCAATCCACCACAAAGCAGGAGTAGGGTTTTACACTGCAAGGTGGCCTGAACCTGGGTAAACTGTTGTGTCTCTTTTCGATCCAGTTTGTCGAGCTAGGTGGGAGACTGGCAGGTAGGCAGACTGGGGAGGATGAGTTCTTTGCCCGCACCCCAGAGTTCGAACCTCTCAAGGGTCCGTGGAACTACAAATCCGACATTTGGCGCACCAGGTAGGGGTGCGTCGGAGCCTCTCTTCCGCCGGCCGACCCGCCACCGCTTCCATAGCTGACGCCTGTTGTGCTCGTGCCGAGCATTGGGCCGCCCTCGCTGCTCGCATCACCTAGACGGCGCCTGCTGGCGAGCCTCCCTGTCATTCCCCATCGCCCGCCGCCAATGCCGCTACTAGCCCATCGGGGCACGAGCAGCAAGATTCGTCGTTGCACCCCTCCGTGCGGCGTGATGAGCGCACCGCCACCCCATCGCTGACTCCGGCTGGTTCGTCGTCTCATGCTCGTCGCGGGCAGGTGGACACGCAGGCCGTGCTGCTCATGGCGCGCGAGCTCCTGCGTTGTCGCCCCGTCGACGACCTCTACGAAGACTGACTGGACCGCATCGCCGAGCTTGCCAGTGCCGCTGGGGGCTATCCTACACCGTCTCTCTCGCTGCCTCGCCAGCCGCCTGCTACGGGTGACGTAGCCCACGGAGCACCTCCTCCACCTCCCCGTCAAGACGCCATCATCGAGCCAAGGCGCGAAGCCCCGCGGCGTGACCCGCCGTGCAGGGCGACGACGTGTGAAGAAGAAAGCTGCCAGGTGGTCCAGCGGCCACAAGAAGATGCTCGTGCACTCCCAGCACCGCCACGTCAAGACCGTGCGTCGCCTGTGGCGGTGGCGCGCGAGCGCCAAGATCAGGCTCCACCTCCAGGACGGGCTCCTATGACCACGGTGGGTTGCCACGGCTTTAGTCCAGAGCTGTGCAGCGTCATCTGGCCGGGGAAGTTCAAGCCTGACCTGCCTCCGCGCTACGATGGCAGCCCCGACCCTACTGAGTTCCTGCAGCTCTACGAGCTGAGCATCAAGGCAGCCAACAACGACGAGAAGGTTATGGCGAACTGGTTTCCCACGGCCCTCAAGGATGGCGCGCGCTCGTGGCTCCTGAACCTACCTGCGGGATCGATCTCCTCCTGGGATGAGATGCGGGAGAGTTTCGTCGCCAACTTCCAGGGCACTTGCGACTGCCCACCGGCTACGGGTGACCTGCGGCGCATCAAGCAGGAGCCGGGGGTGACCCTACAGAAGTACATCCAGTGCTTCAACAACATTCATCTCAAGATCCCCAAGGTGTCGGACGAGGCCATCATCTCTGCATTCACTGATGGCGTCCGGGACATCAAGATGAAGGAGGAGGTCGCCATACACGAGGACCTGTGCACGGCTCCGGAGATGTTCAACATGGCGACCAAGTGTGCGAGATCTGAGAAGGGACGCATCTCCCTCCTCAAGCTCCCTGAAGCTGACCCAGAAGACAAGAAAGCCAAGGCCAAGGATATGAAGTGTAAGGGAGCAGCCGTGCTTGCGGCCGAACCGGAGATGAAGCACGGCTGCGACCACCCAGAGTCATCCAATGGCAGCCGCCCATTCCGCGTCTTCCACAACGTGCATAACCACAACACCAACGACTGTCAGGAGCTTCGGGCCATCCGCGACGGGCGCCTCGGCCATCGCCCCGAGCGCAACGATCGAGGCTACAGTCACGGAGGAGGCTGAAGTGGAGGACGCTGGGATGGCCGTAACCCTCGCCAAGAGTGGCGCGATCAACCTCGTGAGGACCGTTGGTAGGGCCAGCCTCGTGAGGGACCCTGGAGGGACCAGCCTCGTGAGGACCGTCCTCAGGGCAACCCCGGGCTTCCTCCGCTGCCACCGCCACCAAGAAGGAACAATGACCATCATCAGGATGAGGGGCTGGGGGCTTCCAGGAGCCTCGTGCTGTCGCTTGCATCCTGGGCGACGCTCAAACCCTTGCCTTGTTGGGGAACGTAGCAGAATTTTAAAATTTTCTACGCATCACCAAGATCAATCTATGGAGTCATCTAGCAACAAGGGAGAGGGGAGTGCATCTACATACCCTTGTAGATCGCGAGCGGAAGCGTTCAAGAGAACGGGGTTGATGGAGTCATACTCGTCGTGATCCAAATCACCGATGACCGAGCGCCGAACGGACGGCACCTCCGCGTTCAACACATGTACGGTTGGGGAAGACGTCTCCTCCTTCTTGATCCAGCAAGGGGAAGGAGAGGTTGATGGAGATCCAGCAGCACGACGGCGTGGTGGTGGAAGCAACGGTGATCTCGGCAGGGCTTCGCCAAGCTCCAACGAGAGGGAGAGGTGTTACGAGGGGAGAGGGAGGCGCCAGGGATTTGGGTGTGGCTGCCCTCCCTCCCCTCCACTATATATAGGGCCCCTAGGGGGGCGCCGGCCCTAGGAGATCCCATCTCCAAGGGGGGGGGGCGGCCAAGGGGGACTTGCCCCCCAAGTCAGGTGAGGCGCCCCCACCCCTAGGGTTTCCAACCCTATGCGCAGGGGGAGGCCCATGGGGGGCGCACCAGCCCACCAGGGGCTGGTTCCCCTCCCACTTCAGCCCATGGGCCCCTCCGGTATAGGTGGCCCCACCCGGTGGACCCCTGGGACCCTTCCGGTGGTCCCGGTACAATACCGGTGACCCCCGAAACTTTCCCGGTGGCCGAAACTGGACTTCCTATATACAATTCTTCACCACCGGACCATTCCGGAACTCCTCGTGACGTCCGGGATCTCATCCGGGACTCCGAAAAACTTTCAGGTTACCGCATACTAATATCTCTACAACCCTAGCGTCACCGAACCTTAAGTGTGTAGACCCTACGGGTTCGGGAGACACGCAGACATGACCGAGACGACTCTCCGGTCAATAACCAACAGCGGGATCTGGATACCCATGTTGGCTCCCACATGCTCCTCGATGATCTCATCGGATGAACCACGATGTCGAGGATTCAAGTAATCCCGTATACAATTCCCTTTGTCAATCGGTACGTTACTTGCCCGAGATTCGATCGTCGGTATCCCAATACCTCGTTCAATCTCGTTACCGGCAAGTCAATTTACTCGTACCGTAATGCATGATCCCGTGACCAAACACTTGGTCACATTAAGCTCATTATGATGATGCATTACTGAGTGGGCCCAGAGATACCTCTCCGTCATACGGAGTGACAAATCCCAGTCTCGATCCGTGTCAACCCAACAGATACTTTCGGGGATACCTGTAGTATACCTTTATAGTCACCCAGTTACTTGTGACGTTTGGTACACCCAAAGCACTCCTACGGCATCCGGGAGTTACACGATCTCATGGTCTAAGGAAATTATACTTGACATTGGAAAAGCTCTAGCAAACGAACTACACGATCTTGTGCGCTATGCTTAGGATTGGGTCTTGTCCATCACATCATTCTCCTAATGATGTGATCCCGTTATCAATGACATCCAATGTCCATAGTCAGGAAACCATGACTATCTGTTGATCAACGAGCTAGTTAACTAGAGGCTCACTAGGGACATGTTATGGTCTATGTATTCATACATGTATTATGATTTCCGGATAACACATTTATAGCATGAATAATAGACAATTATCATGAACAAGGAAATCTAATAATAATCATTTTATTATTGTCTCTAGGGCATATTTCGAACAGTCTCCCACTTGCACTAGAGTCAATAATCTAGTTACATTGTGATGAATCGAACACCCATAGAGTCCTGGTGTTGATCATGTTTTGCTCGCGGAAGAGGTTTAGTCAACGGATCTGCGACATTCAGATCCGTATGTACTTTGCAAATATCTATATCTCCATCTTGAACATTTTCATGAATGGAGTTGAAGCGACGCTTGATGTGCCTGGTCTTCTTGTGAAACCTGGGCTCCTTGGCAAGGGCAATAGCTCCAGTGTTGTCACAGAAGAGAGTGATCGGCCCCGACGCATTGGGTATGACTCCTAGGTCGGTGATGAACTCCTTCATCCAGATTGCTTCATGCGCTGCCTCCGAGGCTGCCATGTACTCCGCTTCACATGTAGATCCCGCCACGACGCTTTGCTTGCAACTGCACCAGCTTACTGCCCCACCATTCAAAATATACACGTATCTGGTTTGTGACTTAGAGTCATCCATATCTGTGTCGAAGCTAGCGTCGACGTAACCCTTTACGACGAGCTCCTCGTCACCTCCATATACGAGAAACATATCCTTAGTCCTTTTCAGGTACTTCAGGATGTTCTTGACCGCTGTCTAGTGTTCCATGCCGGGATTACTTTGGTATCTTCCTACCAAACTCACAGCAAGGTTTACATCAGGTCTGGTACACAGCATGGCATACATGATAGACCCTATGGCTGAGGCATAGGGGATGACACTCATCTTTTCTCTATCTTTTGCCGTGGTCGGACATTGAGCTGAGCTCAATTTCACACCTTGCAACACAGGCAAGAACCCCTTCTTGGACTGATCCATATTGAACTTCTTCAATATCTTATCAAGGTATGTGCTTTGTAAAAGACCTATGATGCGTCTCGATCTATCTCCATAGATCTTGATGCCTAATATGTAAGCAGCTTCTCCAAGGTCCTTCATTGAAAAACACTTATTCAAGTAGGCCTTAATACTGTCCAAAAGTTCTATATCATTTCCCATCAAAAGTATGTCATCCACATATAATATGAGAAATGCTACAGAGCTCCCACTCACTTTCTTGTAAACGCAGGCTTCTCCATAAGTCTACATAAACCCAAACGCTTTGATCATTTCATTAAAGCAAATGTTCCAACTCCGAGATGCTTGCACCAGCCCATAGATGGAGCGCTGGAGCTTGCATACCTTGTTAGCATTCTTAGGATCGACAAAACCTTCCGGCCGCATCATATACAATTCTTCCTTAAGAAAGCCGGCCGTTTTGACGTCCATTTGCCATATCTCATAATCATAGTATGCGGCAATTGCTAACATGATTCGGACGGACTTCAGCTTCGCTACGGGTGAGAAGGTCTCATCGTAGTCAACCCCTTGAACTTGTCGATAACCCTTAGCGACAAGTCAAGCCTTATAGATGGTAACATTACCATCCGCGTCCGTCTTCTTCTTAAAGATCCATTTATTCTCTATCGCTCGCCGATCATCGGACAAGTCTGTCAAAGTCCATACTTTGTTTTCATACATGGATCCTATCTCGGATTGCATGGCTTCAAGCCATTTGTTGGAATTTGGGCCCGCCATTGCTTCTTCATAGTTCGAAGGTTCACCATTGTCTAACAACATGATTTCCAGGACAGGGTTGCCATACCATTCTGGTGTGGAACGTGTCCTTGTGGACCTTCGAAGTTCAGTAGCAACTTGATCCGAAGTACCTTGATCATTATCATTAACTTCCTCTCTAGTCGGTGCAGGCACCACAGGAACATCTTCCTGAGCTGCGCTACTTTCCGGTTCAAGAGGCAGTACTTCATCGAGTTCTACTTTCCTCCCACTTACTTCTCTCGAGAGAAACTCTTTCTCCAGAAAGGAATCGTTCTTGGCAACAAATATCTTGCATTCGGATCTGAGGTAAAAGGTATACCCAATGGTTTCCTTAGGGTATCTTATGAAGACACATTTTTCCAACTTGGGTTCGAGCTTTTCAGGTTGAAGTTTCTTGACATAAGCATCGCATCCCCAAACTTTTAGAAACCATAGCTTAGGTTTCTTCCCAAACCATAATTCATACAGTGTCGTCTCAACGGATTTAGACGGTGCCCTATTTAAAGTGAATGTAGCCGTCTCTAGAGCGTATCCCCAAAATGATAGCGGTAAATCAGTGAGTGACATCATAGATCGCACCATATCCAATAGAGTGCGATTACGATGTTCAGACACACCGTTACGCTGAGGTGTTTCAGGCGGCGTGAGTTGTGAAATGATTCCACATTTCCTTAAGTGCGTACCAAATTCGTGACTTAAATATTCTCCCCCACGATCTGATCGTAAGAATTTTATCTTTCGGTCACGTTGATTCTCTACCTCATTCTAAAATTCCTTGAACTTTTCAAAGGTCTCAGACTTGTGTTTCATCAAATAGACATACCCATATCTACTTAAGTCATCAGTGAGAGTGAGAATATAACGATAGCCACTGCGAGCCTCAACGCTCATTGGACCGCACACATCAGTATGTATAATTTCCAATAAGTTGGTTGCTTGCTCCATTGTTCTGGAGAACGGAGTCTTGGTCATTTTACCCATGAGGCATGGTTCGCACGTGTCAAATGATTCGAAATCAAGAGACTCCAAAAGTCCATCTGTATGGAGCTTCTTCATGCGTTTGACACCGATGCGACCAAGGCGGCAGTGCCACACATATGTGGGACTATCATTATCAATCTTACATCTTTTGGTATTCACACTATGAATATGTGTAACATCACGTTCGAGATTCATTAAGAACAAACCATTGACCAGCAGGGCATGACCATAAAACATATCTCTCATATAAATAGAACAACCATTATTCTTGGATTTAAATGAGTAGCCATCTCGTATTAAACGAGATCCAGATACAATGTTCATGCTCAAAGCTGGCACTAAATGACAATTGTTGAGGTTTAAAACTAATCCCGTAGGTAAATGTAGAGGTAGCGTGCCGACGGCGATCACATCGACCTTGGAACCATTCCTGACGCGCATCGTCACCTCGTCCTTCGCCAGTCTCCGCTTATTCCGCAGCTCCTGTTTTGAGTTACAAATATGAGCAACCACACTGGTATCAAATACCCAGGAGCTACTACGAGTACTGGCAAAGTACACATCAATTACATGTATATCACATATACCTTTAGTGTTGCCGGCCTTCTTGTCCGCTAAGTATTTGGGGCAGTTCCGCTTCCAGTGTCCCTTTCCCTTGCAATAAAAGCACTCAGTCTCAGGTTTGGGTCCATTCTTTGGCTTCTTCCCGGCAACTAATTTACCGGCCACGGCAACTCCCTTGCCGTCCTTCTTGAAGTTCTTATTACCCTTGCCTTTCTTGAAACTAGTGGTTTTATTGACCATCAACACTTGATGTTCCTTTTTGATTTCCACCTTCGCTGATTTCAGCATTGAAAATACTTCAGGAATATTTTTCACCATCCCCTGCATATTGTAGTTCATCACAAGGGTCTTGTAGCTAGGTGGGAGCGACTGAAGGATTCTGTCAATGACCGCCTCGTCCGGGAGGTTAATGTCAAGCTGGGACAAGCGGTTGTGCAACCCAGACATTTTGAGTATGTGCTCACTAACAGAACTATTTTCCTCCATCTTACAACTGTAGAACTTGTCGGAGAGTTCATATCTCTCGACCCGGGCATGAGCTTGGAAAACCATTTTCAGCTCTTCGAACATCTCATATGCTCCGTGTTGCTCAAAACGCTTTTGGAGCCCCGGTTCTAAGTTGTAAAGCATGCCGCACTGAATGAGGGAGTAATCATCAGCACGCGACTGCCAAGTGTTCATAATGTCTTGGTTCTCTAGGATGGGTGCTTCACCTAGCGGTGCTTCTAGGACATATGATTTCTTGGCAGCTATGAGGATGATCCTCAGGTTCCGGACCCAGTCCGTATAGTTGCTGCCATCATCTTTCAGCTTGGTTTTCTCTAGGAACGCGTTGAAGTTGAGGTTGACATGAGCGTTGGCCATTTGATCTACAAGACATTTTGCAAAGGTTTTAGACTAAGTTCATGATAATTAAGTTCATATAATCAAATTATTTAATGAACTCCCACTCAGACAGACATCCCTCTAGTCATCTAAGTGATACATGATCCGAGTCAACTAGGCCGTGTCCGATCATCACGTGAGATGGACTAGTCATCATCGGTGAACATCTTCATGTTGATCGTATCTTCTATATGACTCATGTTCGACCTTTCGGTCTTCCGTGTTCTGAGGCCATGTCTGTACATGCTAGGCTTGTCAAGTCAACCTAAGTGTATTGCGTGTGTAAATCTGGCTTACACCCGTTGTATTCGAACGTTAGAATTTATCACACCCGATCATCACGTGGTGCTTCGAAACAACGAACCTTCGCAACGGTGCACAGTTAGGGGGAACACTTTCTTGAAATTATTGTGAGGGATCATCTTATTTAGGCTACCGTCGTTCTAAGCAAATAAGATGTAAAACATGATAAACATCACATGCAATCAAATAGTAACATGATATGGCCAATATCATTTTGCTCCTTTTGATCTCCATCTTCGGGGCGCCATGATCATCGTCGTCACCAGCATGACACCATGATCTCCATCATCATGATCTCCATCATCGTGTCTTCATGAAGTTGTCTCATCAACTATTACTTCTACTACTATGGCTAACGGTTAGCGATAAAGTAAAGTAATTACATGATGTTTATGTTGACACGCAGGTCATAAATAAATTAAGACAACTCCTATGGCTCCTGCCGGTTGTCATACTCATCGACATGCAAGTCGTGATTCCTATTACAAGAACATGATCAATCTCATACATCACATATATCATTCATCACATCCTTTTGGCCATATCACATCACATGGCACATGCTGCAAAAATAAGTTAGACGTCCTCTAATTGTTGTTGCAAGTTTTTTACGTGGCTGCTATAGGTTTCTAGCAAGAACGTTTCTTACCTACGCCAAAACCACAACGTGATATGCCAATTTATATTTACCCTTCATAAGGACCCTTTTCATCGAATCCGATCCGACTAAAGTGGGAGAGACAGACACCCGCTAGCCACCTTATGCAACTAGTGCATGTCAGTCGGTGGAACCAGTCTCACGTAAGCGTACGTGTAAGGTCGGTCCGGGCCGCTTCATCCCACGATGCCGCCGAATCAAGATAAGACTAGTAACGGCAAGTAAATTGACAAAATCAACGCCCACAACAACTTGTGTTCTACTCGTGCATAGAAACTACGCATAGACCTAGCTCATGATGCCACTGTTGGGGAACATAGCAGAATATTAAAATTTTCTACGCATCACCAAGATCAATCTATGGAGTCATATAGCAACGAGGGAGAGGGGAGTGCATCTACATACCCTTGTAGATCGTGAGCGGAAGCGTTCGAGAGAACGGGGTTGATGGAGTCGTACTCGCAGTGATCCAAATCACCGATGATCGAGCGCCGAACGGACGGCACCTCTACGTTCAACACACATATGGTTGGGGAAGACGTCTCCTCCTTCTTGATCCAGCAAGGGGAAGGAGAGGTTGATGGAGATCCAGCAGCACGACGGCGTGGTGGTGGAAGCAGCGGTGATCTCGGCAGGGCTTCACCAAGCTCCAACGAGAGGGATAGGGAGGCGCCAGGGACTTGGATGCGGCTGCCCTACCTCCCCTCCACTATATATAGGGCCCCTAGGGGGGGCGCCGGCCCTAGGAGATCCCATCTCCAGGGGGGGCGGCCAAGGGGGGACTTGCCCCCCAAGTCAGGTGGGGCGCCCCCACCCCTAGGGTTTTCAACCCTAGGCGCAGGGGGAGGCCCATGGGGGGTGCAGCAGCCCACCAAGGGCTGGTTTCCCTCCCACTTCATCCCATGGGGCCCTCCGGGATAGGTGGCCCCACCCGATGGACCCCCGGGACCCTTCCAGTGGTCCCGGTACAATACCGGTGACCCTCGAAACTTTCCCGGTGGCCGAAACTGGACTTCCTATATACAATTCTTCACCTTCGGACCATTCCGGAACTCCTCGTGACGTCCGGGATCTCATCCGGGACTCTGAACAACTTTCGGGTTACCGCATACTAATATCTCTACAACCCTAGCGTCACCAAACCTTAAGAGTGTAGACCCTACGGGTTCGGGAGACACGCAGACATGACCGAGACGACTCTCCGGTCAATAACCAACAGTGGGTCTGGATACCCATGTTGGCTCCCACATGATCCTCGATGATCTCATCGTATGAACCACGATGTCGAGGATTCAAGTAATCCCGTATACAATTCCCTTTGTCAATCGGTACGTTACTTGCCCGAGATTCGATCATCGGTATCCCAATACCTTGTTCAATCTCGTTACCGGCAAGTCACTTTACTCGTACCGTAATGCATGATCCCGTGACCAAACACTTGGTCACATTGAGCACATTATGATGATGCATTACCGAGTGGGCCCAGAGATACCTCTCCGTCATACGGAGTGACAAATCCCAGTCTCGATCCGTGTCAACCCAACAGATACTTTCGGGGATACCTGTAGTATACCTTTATAGTCACCCAGTTACGTTGTGACTTTTGGTACACCCAAAGCACTCCTACGGCACCCGGGAGTTACATGATCTCATGGTCTAAGGAAATGATACTTGACATTGGAAAAGCTCTAGCAAGCGAACTACACGATCTTGTGCTATGCTTAGGATTGGGTCTTGTCCATCACATCATTCTCCTAATGATGTGATCCTGTTATCAATGACATCCAATGTCCATAGTCAGGAAACCATGACTATGTGTTGATCAACGAGCGAGTTAACTATAGGCTCACTAGGGACATGTTATGGTCTATGTATTCACACATGTATTATGATTTCCGGATAACACAATTATAGCATGAATAATAGACAATTATCATGAACAAGGAAATATAATAATAATCATTTTATTATTGCCTCTAGGGCATATTTCCAACATGCCTCCCATCGCATCTTCAAGCAGTTTGCTCGTGAGGTGAACGCGGCCCTCCCCAGGCTCAAGGCTACGCGTCCGCTAAGGTGGTCCAAGTGCACCATCACCTTCAGCTTGTCCGACCAGCTCAAGTGCGTGGCAACTGCCGGCGCTCTCCCGATGCTCTGCTCGCCAACCATCCTCAACGTCCTCGTCACCAAGACTCTCATTGATGGCAGTGCGGGGCTCAATGTTCTTTCCATTGAGACGTTCGACCGACTCCAGGTGCACTATGACCAGCTACAGCCCACCAAGCCCTTCTCAGGAGTGACCGACGGCTCCACCACCCCGATAGGGTAGATCCACCTCCCCGTCACCTTCGGCACCCGCGAAAACTACTGCACTGAGCTCATTGACTTCGACGTCGCTCACATTCGCCTTCCGTACAATGCCATCCTCGGCTACCCAGCCCTGGCCAAATTCATGGCAGTCACCCACCATGGATACAACGTCCTCAAGATGCCAGGGAACTGTGACATCATGACGATCGCCTATGAGGAGAAGGACGCGGTGTGCTCTCTTGAGCGCGCCTACCAGGCTACAGCGGTTGAAGACCCAAACAATGAAGGCGATGTGTACCCTCCAGAGGCTGTCCCCAACAAGAAGAAGCGGCTGCTCCACCAAGAACCTCAGGAGAGCGGGGTGTCCAACGGCACCACCTCAGGACTAGCGCCCACAGCTGGGGTGCCTCCCCCTCTCGCATAGGAAGGCGCGCCCGGCGCCTCCCTCAGGCTGGGCTCGATGGCTCTCCTCTGGAGGGCCTCTGACCTGGCCAGCGACGCATGGGAGGTGCTCGGGAAGCACATGGAGGCATGCTTCAACACTCACTTCCGTGAGGATAGCACGGGGCGTGGGGCGCCTACCGCTCAGGAATTCATAACCAAGGCAACTGAGGAGCTTCAGGAGGCAAGAGCCATACGGGGTGACCGTCGCCCACCACCTGGCACAGCTCCTTCTCCTGGCGAGGATAGCGAGCTGCGCGTCTGCGTCAACATCCCAGGGCTCAACAAGGTCGCCTCTCAGCGGCTCTTCTGGCTGTCCCATGTGGGCCGGTGCGGGGGCCCACCTCACAGCTACATTCGCATGCCTTTCGGCTTGCTGGGTGGGGCTGTCGTGCATCGACGCCACATGCGGAGCGTCCTGGCGGCTCAAGAGGCCAGGCACCAGTCGATCCTGACAGAGGTGGCGGTGGATCCTCACGAGCCCCCCGAGTCCTCAGAGCTTCCCGAGGCTCAGGGCATGGGAGGCTCATGAGGAGAGACTCCTTCAGCACGCGTCTTCAGCCACTCTAACACTTCTTCAGAAATGGTGTCAGGTGATATCTTTTGGTTGTTTAGTTGGGGGCGCCCCTCGGGCTGCATTATCCCCAAGCCGCGTGGGTCCGTCCCTGTGGCATGTATCATTTTCCGCATCTATCAGAACTAGCTTTACCACCTTCCATGAGATGATTTATGTTATCACCTGCTTGTCTTGTATCTTATCGCCCTTCGTGGCCTCCCGCGCTACTGATCGGCCTCCTGCTCATCCCGCAACGGGTGAGGGAGTCCTGGACTAAGGGGTCCTCGGGCGTCCGGCCTGTTAGCCATGGGCCGGACTGATGGGCTGTGAAGATACGAAGACCGAAGACTGCACCCGTGTCTGGATGGGACTCTCCTTTTGTGGAAGGCAAGCTTGGTGACCAAATATGTAGATTCCTTTCTTTGTAACTGACCTTGTGTAACCCTAGATCCTCCCGGTGTCTATATAAACCGGAGGACTTAGTCCGGAGAGGGAGATAGACATCATCATAACCATACAAGCTAGGCCTCTAGGGTTTAGCCATTACGATCTCGTGGTAGATCAACTCTTGTAATACTCATATTCGTTAAGATCAATCAAGTAGGACGTAGGGTATTACCTCCATAGAGAGGGCTCGAACCTGGGTAAAACATTGTGTCCCATGTCTCCTGTTACCATCGACCTTAGATGCACAGTTCGGGACCCCCTACCCAAGATCCGCCGGTTTTGACACCGACAGTGGTGCCTTCATTGAGAGTTCCGTTGTGCCGTCATCAAGAGTTTTGATGGCTCCTTCAACCATCTACAACGATGATGCCCAAGGGGGAGTTTTCCTCCCGGACAGATCTTCGTGTTCGGCAGCTTCGCTCTGCGGGCCAACTCGCTCGGCCATCTGGAGCAGATCGAAAGCTACACCCCTGGCCATCAGGTCAAATTTGGGAGCTTGAACTATGTGGCGGACATCCGTGGAGACTTGATATTCGCCGGATTCGAGACCGCGGCTACCACTCCGGGTCACCCCGAGGGACATGACCTAAATTTTTCATTGGACTGCATCCAGGAGACTGCTCCCACAACCGCTCTGGCCTTAGATCCAGAGCAGACTACGCCATCCAAGGACGGGAGGATCGACCCCGCCATGGAGGCCACAGATTCCACGACGTTGGAGCCACCCATAGACTTGATCTCACATGATACCCGTGCTACCGGAACCCCGGACTCGTTTCTGGCCGTAAGTTCCGAACCATGTGAACCCACGAACGCCGACTTGATCGTTTATCGATCTTTGAATTCAGCGCCGCAGATATCTTCCAGCACTCGCCTTTGGGAAACATGCTAAACTCATCAAAGAACCTATCCTTGGCGGAGAACTCACAGCCGAACTATATCCGGTTCGAACTAGGGGCTCACAATGGAGAATTTTGCTCCCCACCCGCCACCCACTCTATAGCCACTGTCTAGGACTTAACTGACATGCTCGATTACGACCCCGAAGACGTCGACGGTATAGACGGTGATGCCAAAGAAGAGCAGGGCCGAAACCCGCCACTCGCCGGACGTGGGACGGTCACCTTTTCATACGACGTATGCATGGTGGCTACACCTAAAGAAACTAACAACGATGACAAAGAAGATCCAGTTGAGGATAAGCCCACTGAGACACAGCCCAGACGCCAGCATCAGCACCGCCGCTCTAAGTCACGTCGCGTAGAAGACATTAATATCGGCACCGGAGAAAACAACACCCCGGACGATGCTGAAGACAAGGAAGCCCCTGTTGGGGCAACATACGAACATGATGAACTGGAATACGGGCATGATAGCCCGCATGAACAAGCCATACATGAAGACTCGGAGGACAGTAATTATCTTCCGCTCTCCGAGGATGAGGAGAGCCTCGGCGACGAGGATTTCATCATGCCTGAGGAACCTCTCGAGCAGGAGCGCTTTAAACGCCGGCTATTAGCCACTGCAAGGAGCCTGAAAAAGAAACAGCGGCAGCTTTAAGCTGACCAAGACCTGCTCAACGATAGATGAACAAATATCCTAGTGGCCGAAGAATACGGCCCAGGCGCATAACCAAGGGGTACCCATAGCGCAGATTGCTACCTCAATTCGATAAGGAAGCGTCGGAGCCCGCACCACGTGGTCGGGACAATGCGGCTAACCGACCACCATGTAGTCGGGATAAAGCGGCAGTTCAAGCCGAACAATAGCCCGCCTCACCCCAAAGAAAAAATAGATATAAAACAGCTCGGGGTCATATATACGACCCTCGGCAGGACCTGGACAGTAGAGCAGGACATACCAGATTGATCTACGGATCGCGAGGACGTGCCTCGACACGCAACGTCGGCTACCTATTCGGACGGGACAAGTCTAGTCACGCCCTTGCCGAAAACCGCAGACAGACTCCATCTAAGCTACATTGCGACGTGGCCCAATATAGAGGCGTTGCACACCCACTCTGCTTCACTGACGAAATAATGGAGCACGAATTCCTGGCAGGGTTTAAACCGTGAATATCGAATCATAAGATGGAACAACTGACCCCGTGGTATGGATCGAGGATTTTCTTCTCCATATCCACTTGGCTCGAGAAGACGACCTTCATGCCATCAAATACCTCCCACTAAAACTCAAAGGACCAGCAAGGTACTGGTTAAACAGTCTGCCTGAAAACTCTATTGGCAGCTGGGAAGATCTGGAAGACACCTTCCGCGACAACTTCCAAGGTACATACATCCGGCCACAAGACGCCGATGACTTAAGTCACATCGTCCAGCAGCCCGAAGAGTCAGCCAGAATGCTCTGGACTAGGTTCTTAGTAAAAAAGAACCAAATCATAGACTGCCCGGACACCGAAGCCCTAGCGGCCTTTAAACACAGCATCCGAGACGAGTGGCTCGCCCCCCACCTCGGTCAGGAGAAACCAAAATCCATGTCAGCCCTTACCGCTCTGATGGCCCGCTTTTGCGTGGGATAAGACAGCTGGCTCGCTCATAGAAGCAACAATGCCTGCGACCCGGTCACTTCCGAAGTTCGAGACGGCAACGGGTAACCACCACGCAATAAGCACAAACGTGGCAATAGTAATGAGGGAGCGCACGACACAACGGTCAACGCCAGATGCAGCAGCCCCAAACCCGGTCAACGGAAGAAGCCATTCAAGGCAAACAAAGATGGACTATCCAATTTGGATAAGATATTGGATAGGCCTTGCTAGATCCATGGCCACCCTAATAAACCAGCTAACCACACCAACAGAAGTTGTTTGGTCTTCAAATAGGCCGGCAAGTTCAACGGCGAATACAAGGGGAAGAAGCCGCCCGGCGACGACGATGACGAAACTCACCAACCAAACACCAGGGGTCAGAAGCAGTTTCCCCCGAAGTAAAGACAGTGAACATGGTACACATGACACAGTCCCCTACAGGGGAACGCATGGAGCACTCTCTCTGTGCAGAGGATCACACTACGACTATCTCAGCCAAACTACAAAGCGGGGGCATTACACCGCATACCTCGTTGGCCATTAGGCCACCGGTCTCCATTCAACATGACCGTTCAAATCCCATACAGGATTAGCAGTTCGGCTTCCGCCGTCCGCTGCATATACCTGGAAAATCTGTACCGCGCATACATAACTACGCACTTAAAATACCCTAGGCACCAGTGGAAGTACAACACGGACAGACCTGAAAGTACTCCCATAACTTACCTTTTTTAACTATATTTTCTTCTTTTTTTTCTTCTTTTTTTCCTCTTTCTCTTGTTTCCCTCCATAGGTGGCTCAATGGCTGGCCTCGGACTCTATCGGAGTTTGGGTTCATACACTCACCTAAGGGCTATTTCTATCAAGGAGTCCCTTCACCGAGGACAGGCGGCGCAGACGTGCGACAGGAGGTCCAAAATAACTTTTTGTAGACCACACTCTCTATTTCGAGCCTGTAAAATGACTTTTTTCCTCTGCCTTCGACCCCTGGCATATCAAATAGCCGGGGTTGCGGCTTTATTATCTATATACATGATTGGCACATCACTTAGATCCCAGTAAAAATAATCCATTCTTTTCTAAAAGGACCGAGTTTTGCCCCTACGGTTGTCTCAAACGTACACCTTGGCATCATTTTCTAGGGGCTCGGTATGGGAACAAAGGAGTTGCCGACAAGTCCGAACAACTCTATAGCGTACTTCGGCGTCGCGAGTTTGGCCTTGTATGCATCAGCTCCGAATCATGTCTTGGGTCAATAGTTGGGTTGCCTGGCTCCTGTGCTTGCTATCCTACGTTCCGCTATATCAGCTAGGGTAGTAAAGGGAGAACTACTGAGATAGTGCTTCCGGTTCACCTAGTTAAGCACCTCAGTAGAGAAAGCCGAAAACTGACTGTCATGATGCGGCGAGAGCTGGTCAACCACTCGATGACTTATCGGAATCTTTCACGATTCCCTCCGTGTCACATGAAGGACCTCTTTCCGGTCAGATATGTAAACGCATCGCATGAATAAGCCGCATACATACCAGGGGCTATGTTGTAGACCCACCATAAAACTCCTATGGCTAAGTAAAAGTGTTAACGCCCTATAGTCTGGTTGCCTGGTTCGCCGCATTGACACCTCCTTAACGGACCAAGACGTTGGGTCAAGAGTGATCAGATGCTTTTTTCGAACACCCCCGTACTTCCTACGAGGGGGCTCAAGCCGATGACTGGAAAACTTTCAGATCATATACAAACGGCCGCACAGGAGGAACACAATCCTTTAGGCAACATCAAAATATAGACTGATTATAACAATTGTCTTTTACAATCTATAAAGTGTTCACTCGAATATTATGCCTTTCGAACACCCTCTATCAAGCGGGCAACCTCTAAGACGTCCTCAAAGTAATGCTCTGGTGCATGATGGTCCTTACCCTTGGGTGGACCCTGCGCTGCAACATCAATGACCTTCATTTTCCCCAGTATGTCTTGACTCGGGCAAAGGCCATCCGTGCACCTTTGATGCACGCCGACCGCTTCACGGCATCGATGCAAGGCACCGCATCAGCAAGCCGCCGCACCAAGCCGAAATAGCTATTTGGAATCGGCTCAGTCAGCCACAGTTGAAGTACGACGTTCTTCATGGCAGCACCGGACATCCTGTGAAGCTCGACCCATTGGGACATCTGGTCATTCAGCAGCAGAGGGCGTTTTGATGCGCCGAACTGTGACCAGAAAAGCTTCTCCGTTGCATATCCCTCTTGTGCTTGATAAAACTGCACCGCATCGGATGAACTCTTCGGCAGGTCCAAAAACACATCTGGAGAACTCCATACTTGGTTAAGCTGAGCATAATTCGGATCACCGAACTTAGTCTGTAATAAAAAGGGCTTACCAGCCGCAATCTCCCTAGCTTGCCGGATCTCCTCACGGGTCGCTCTAGATTCGGACCGCGCTTCTTTCGCCTCTCGCAAGGCCTTGTCAAGCTCAACCGCTTTGGCTTTATTCTCATCCTCTAGGAATTCACAGCGGCAAGTAGCATTTTTCAGTTCGAGCACCATCGAGGATATTTTTTCCTTATCTTGGTGCCGAGCAGCTTGTTCAGTCTTTAACTCGGCCGATGCCTTTTCGGCAGCCGCATCACTAAACCGGGCCTGCTCCTTGGCCCAGGCCAGCTCCGCCCGAAGAATCTCGATGGCGGCGGCACCATCTGCAGCCATGCATATTCCAGTATGCAACTTTCAGCGTCATGCTTATATTACAAACACGTATATGTAAGGATTGCTCTGAATACATACCTTGCGACTTGTTAAGACGCCTGTTGATAAGTGCGATATCCGTATCTGCCTCATCAATCTTGCATTGCAAATCCGCAATCTCTATAGTCCGAACAGTTTCCGGGGAGGTCACAGCCTGTTTTCCAATTAATCATATTACTTCCTGGGCATATATTTTGATCCTTTGATCGCCTCCCTTGGGAAGCCATTCAGAGTCTTAGGGGCTATTATCTATACACAGGTGTATTCTTGAATAAAACACAATCGAACATATTATGGTACAAACCTTGAAGCCTCTTAGCAGGCCCACGAAGGCCTCGTTCAATCCGCTTTTCGCGGCCAGGACCTTTTCGATCACCGTGCCCATCAAGGTACGATGTTCCTCTGAGACAGACGCATGTCGTAGCATGTTCGTCAATATATCTGGCGCCTCTAGGCCTCCAGAGGCTGCTGTAGGAGTACGACCTTCCTTTGAAGGGATCCATTTATTCGTATCCAGCTATAGACCGGAATGTTCGGAGCCTTTATTGTTGGACCCCGGACCCTGGGCCACCGAAGTATCACCTTCGGGTTGTGTCTTCATCATCCCTCGCACCACTTGTTGATTGGGAGAGACCCTCTGCGACGACACCTCGAAGTTGTCCGCCCTGTCGGGCGAAGAGATTGGTGGAGACGTCTCGCTTTCCATCATCTCCGGGAGAAGATCCCCCGAGGAAAAGGATTGTTGAAGAAGACTGCGTGCCGAACTGCAAAATAACATATATTATAGACGTTAAAAGAAAGGGAAGGGACGTGTTTAAAACACCCTTGTTCACTTACAATTTGGCCTGAGGCTTGTCCTCGCCATAGGACTGCACGATGACGTTGACCTCCAAGCCCGAGCCACCCGACGAAGGCATCTTGCCTCGCTTAGGAGCCTTTTCCTCCCAATCTTTGGAGGCGGACCTTTTCTTCCCATGGGGGGAAGAGACGTTGACTTCCCCTTCATTTTTGTCTTCGGACAATAGAATCTTGATTCCTCCTGACACAATGTCTGGCACACCTTCGGGATAAGGGCCATCTTTGTTCCTATCTGCCTTGCCCTCCTTTGCAGGCATCTGGTACGGTGCCAGGGCCAGCATCCTTGTTAATACAGGATCCGCTGAACCCTCGGGAAAAGGGGCTGGACACCTAATCAGCTCCGCTTTCTTTATCCAGCCCTAGAAGGAGATAGTTTGTTTAGTAATATATTACGGCATACTTAAAAAAGGGGGTGTTCGGAAGTCAAGTGCTTACCGGGGTATCCAGACGGTTATAGTCGAGGCCCGTGTCCTCAGTAGTGTGTGGCCAATGTTTTCATTTTTCGAAAAACAACTGTCACATCCCTTTGTGCGTAATGCCGAAGAAGTGTTGGAGGGTTCATGGTCCTTCTGGATTGAACTCCCACATACAAAGAGGCCTACGTTGGCATGGAAGGATTCAGCGAATCAACATTACTTGAATCACGCTGACAAGATTGATGTCCCTCTCAAGGAGGGTTCGGATGCGGCTTTGTAGAGTCCGCACTTCATCAACTGATCCCCAATCCAGCCCCTTGTTGGCCCATGATGCAAGCTGTAACGGTGGGCCAGGGCGAAATGTGGGTGCAGCTACCCACTTGGTGCTATGGGGCTCCGTAACATAAAACCACTCTCGCTGCCATTGGTTGTAAGTTTCGGCAAAAGAGCCTTTTGGCCAAGGAGTGTTGGTGAGCTGGCTGACTACAGCACCGCCGCACTCCACCGGTTCCCCGTCGACTACCTTTGGTTTCACACTGAAGGTCTTGAGCCATAAGCCGAAGTGTGGGGGGATTCGAAGGAAGGCCTTGCACGTAATAATGTATGCCGAGACATGGAGGAAATACTACGAGGCTAGATCGTGAAAATCTAGTCCATAATAGAACATTAGCCCCTGGACGAAGGGGTGAAGAGAAAGCCCTAGCCCTCGAAGGAAGTGTGAGATGAACATGACCCTCTCGCCATATCTGGGGTCGGGATAACCTGCCCTTGAGCAAGAAGCCTGTGGTGGATTTCCGCGGTCAGGTATCTGGCCGCTCGAAGCTTCGCAATATCCCCCTCTGTAACGGAGGAAGCCGCCCATCGGCCTTGAGGGCTAGGTCCAGACATAAGGGGGAAGCCCAGAGCAATGAAGTCGAAAACATTGGGTGCTAGAACTCGAGGTTGGAGAGGCTGAGGAGAAGTTTGGCATCAAAAACAACGGCCCCTGATTCCTTTATAATGGCAGCAGGGATTAAATGCCTCCTCCTAAGCCTGAAAACCTGCCTATTCCTAAGGAATCTTTCCAACGGAACGGTTGGGTTACCCGCGCTCGTATTAATGAGAATCCCGCAATAAGGGGACACGATCTCTGCTTCGACAGAACGTGCCAATAGCAACCACACCTCGAAACGTGGAACAGCGGGACAGGAAACGGTTCGAAAAACCGGGCGAGCGTGATGTCATCTTGTAAAAAGTTGTCAGCGGATTGGACTCCAAATATTATATTCTCTCTGCAGTTGTGTGTGTGGTGTGTGTTACAGGTCCGGACACGTTGATATGTCCGAACACTATTTTGGAGTTCGGAAGGAGGAACCCGCCTTGCAATGCCTAAGATAGGCCTACGCGCCGGATACCTTGTCATTGAAGCCAGGTTCAGGGGCTACTGAGGGAGTCCTGGACTAAGGGGTCCTCGGGCGCCTGGCATGTTAGCCATGGGCCGGACTGATGGGCTATGAAGATACGAAGACCGAAGACTGCACCCGTGTCCGGATGGGACTCTCCTTGCATGGAAGGCAAGCTTGGCGACCGTATATGTAGATTCCTTCCTTTGTAACCGACCTTGTGTAACCCTAGATCCTCCCGGTGTCTATATAAATCAGAGGACTTAGTCCGGAGAGGGAGATAGACATCATCATAACCATACAAGCTAGGCCTCTAGGGCTTAGCCATTAAGATATCGTGGTAGATCAACTCTTGTAATACTCATATTCGTCAAGATCAATCAAGCAGGACGTAGGGTATTGCCTCCATAGAGAGGGCACGAACCTGGGTAAAACATTGTGTCCCCTGTCTCCTGTTACCATCGACCTTAGACGCATAGTTCGGGCCCCCTTACCCGAGATCCACCGGTTTTGACACCGACAACGGGGGCTACACATGCCGGCACGACGCTTGTGCTCGGGTCCGTCCCTGCAACGCTGACAAATCTGAAGGATCGAGCTTTGGCTCACGGCCCGCCCCGCGCACGTCACCTCACCAGGTCCTCAGTGCCTTCATCTTATTGTGGAAAGATCAGTTATACGTCCATTTTGCATCATGCTTTTATATCGATATTTATTGCATTATGGGCTGTTATTACACATTATGTCACATTACTTATGCCTATTCTCTCTTATTTTACAAGGTTTACATGAAGAGGGGGAATGCCGGTAGCTGGAATTCTGGGCTGGAAAAGAAGCAAATATTAGAGACCTATTCCGCACATCTCCAAAAGTCCCGAAACTTCACGGGAGCACATTTCAGAATATATATATATATATAAAATATTGGGCGAAAGAAGTACCAGAGGGGGGCCACCCATCGTCCACGAGGGTGGGGGCGCGCCCCCCTGCCTTGTGGGCCCCCTGGTGGCCCTCCGATGCCCATCTTTGGCTATATGGAGTCTTTCATCGAGGAAAAAAATCATAAGCAAGCTCACGGGATGAAACTCCGCCGCCACGAGGCGGAACCTTGGCAGAAACAATCTAGGGCTCCGGCGGAGCTGTTCTGCCGCGGAAACTTCCCTCCGGGAGGGGGAAATCATCACCATCGTGATCACCAACAATCCTCTCATCGGGAGGGGGTCAATCTCCATCAACATCTTCACCAGCACCATCTCATCTCAAACCCTAGATCATCTCTTGTATCCAATCTTTGTATCCAAACCTTAGATTGGTACATGTGGGTTGCTAGTAGTGTTGATTACTCCTTGTAGTTGATGCTCGTTGGTTTACTTGGTGGAAGATCATATGTTCAGATCCATTATGCATATTAATACCCCTCTGATTATGAACATGAATATGCTTTGTGAGTAGTTACGTTTGTTCCTGAGGACATGGAAGAAGTCTTGCTATAAGTAGTCATGTGAATTTGGTATTCGTTCGATATTTTGATGAGATGTATGTTGTCGTCCCTCTAGTGGTGTCATGTGAACGTCGCCTACATGACACTTCACCATTGTTTGGGTCTAGAGGGAAGAATTGGGAAGTAATAAGTAGATGATGGGTTGCTAGAGTGATAGAAGCTTAAACCCTAGTTTATGTGTTGCTTCGTAAGGGGCTGATTTGGATCCATATGTTTCATGCTATGGTTAGGTTTACCTTAATACTTCTGTTGTAGTTGCGGATGCTTGCAATAGGGGTTAATCATAAGTGGGATGCTTGTCCAACGAAGGATATTACCCAAGCACTGGTCCACCCACATATCAAATTATCAAAGTACCGAACGCGAATCATATGAACGTGATGAAAACTAGCTTGACGATAATTCCCATGTGTCCTCGGGAGCGCTTTCCTTTATATAAGAGTTTATCCAGGCTTGTCCTTTGCTACAAAAAGGATTGGGCCATCTTGCTGCACCTTATTTACTTTCATTACTTGTTACTCATTACAAATTACCTTATCACAAAACTATCTGTTACATATAATTTTAGTGCTCGCAGAGAATACCTTACTGAAAAGTGAAAACTGCTTATCATTTCCTTGTGCTCCTCATTGGATTTGACACTCTTACTTATTGAAAAGGCTACGATAGATCCCCTACACTTGTGGGTCATCAAGACTCTTTTCTGGCGCCGTTGTCAGGGAGTGAAGTGCCTTTGGTAAGGAAAAATTTATATAGTGTGCTGAAATTTACTGTCACTTGTTACTATGGAACATAATCCTTTGAGGGGCTTGTTTGGGGTATCTTCACCCCGACCAGTAGAGCAAAGAGTTTCTCCTGAACCTACTGAAAATGTTTACTTTGCAATTCCTTCGGGTATGATAGAGAAGCTGCTAGCTAATCCTTTCACAGGTGATGGAACATTACATCCCGATTTGCACCTAATCTATGTGGATGAAGTTTGTGGATTATTTAAGCTTGCAGGTATGCCCGAGGATGTTATCAAGAAGAAGGTCTTCCCTTTATCTTTTAAGGGAGATGCATTGACATGGTTGAGGCTATGTGATGATATTGGATCATGGAACTACCAACGATTGAAATTGGAATTTCATCAGAAGTTTTATCCTATGCATCTTGTTCATCGTGATCGTAATTATATATATATATATATATATATATATATAATTTTTGGCCTCGCGAAGGAGAAAGCATCACTCAAGCTTGGGGAGGCTTAAGTCAATGTTATATTCATGCCCCAATCATGAGCTCTCAAAAGAAATGATTATTCAAAAATTTTATGCTCGGCTTTCTCTCAGTAATCGCTCCATGCTCAATACTTCTTGTACTGGATCTTTTATGATGAAGACTATTGAATTCAAATGGGGTTTATTGGAAAGAATTAAACGCAACTCTGAAGATTGGGACCTCGACGAAGGTAAGGAGTCAGGTATAACACCTAAGTTTGATTGTGTTAAATCTTTTATGGATACCGATGCTTTCCATGAATTTAGCACTAAATATGGACTTGACTCTGAGATAGTAGCTTCTTTCTGTGAATCCTTTGCTACTCATGTCGATCTCCCTAAGGAGAAGTGGTTTAAATATAATCCTCCCATTGAAGTAAAAGTAGTTGCACCTATTAAAGTTGAAGAAAAGACTATCACTTATAATGATCCTGTTGTTCCTACTGCTTATATTGAGAAACCACCTTTCCCTGTTAGAATAAAGGATCATGCTAAAGCTTCAATTGTGGTTAACAAAAGTAATATTAAGACACCTAAACCCCCTGAGAAAATTAAAGTTGAACCTAGTGTTGCTATTGTTAAAGATCTCTTGGCCGATAATATTGACGGGCATGCTATTTACTTCTATAATGAATCCGCTAGAATTGCTAGACCTGATACTAAAAATAAACATAGACCTGTTGTAGGCATGCATGTTATTTCTGTTAAAATAGGAGATCATTGCTATCATGCCTTATGTGATATGGGTGCTAGTGCAAGTGCAATACCTCATTCCTTATACAAAGAAATTATGCATGATATTGCACCTGCTGAGATAGAAGAGATTGATGTTACAATTAAGCTTGCTAATAGAGATACTATTTCACCAGTTGGGATTGTTAGAGATGTTGAAGTCTTGTGTGGGAAAATTAAGTATCCTGCTGATTTTCTTGTTCTTGGTTCCCCACAAGATGACTTTTGTCCCATTATATTTGGTAGGCTCTTTTTGAATACTGTTAATGCTAAGATAGACTACAATAAGGATATTGTTTCTGTTGGTTTAGGGGATATGTCTCATGAGTTTAATTTTGCTAAATTCTGTAGACAACCCCATGATAAAGAATTTCCTAGTAAATATGAAATTATTGGTCTTGCTTCTATTGCCGTGCCTCCTACCGATCCTTTAAAACAATATTTGCTAGACCATGAAAATGATATGTTTATGAATGAAAGAAAGGAAATAGATGAAGTATTCTTTAAACAGGGACCTATTTTGAAACATAACTTGCCTATTGAAATCCTAGGGGATCCTCCTCCACCCAAGGGTGATCCCGTGTTTGAGCTTAAACCTTTACCCGATACTCTTAAATATGCTGATCTTGATGAGAAAGAGATATATCCTATTATTATTAGTGCTAACCTTTCAGAGCATGAAGAAAAGAAATTATTAAAAACTCTGAAGAAGCACTGTGCTGCTATTGGATATACTCTCGATGCTCTTATGGGCATTAGTCCCACTCTATGCCAGCACAAAAAAAAATTGGAGAAGGATGCTAAACCGGTTGTTGATCACCAACGATGGTTAAATCCTAAGATGAAAGAAGTGGTAAGAAAAGAAATACTAAAGCTTCTGGAGGCAGGTATAATTTATCCTGTTGCTGATAGTCAGTGGGTAAGTCCTGTTCATTGTGTCCCTAAGAAGGGAGGTATTATTGTTGTTCCTAATGATAAAGATGAATTGATCCCACAAAGAATCGTTACAGGTTATAGAATGGTAATTGATTTCTGCAAATTAAATAAAGCCACTAAAAAGATCATTACCCTTTACCTTTTATTGATCAAATGCTAGAAATATTATCCAAGCATACACATTTTTGCTTTCTAGATGGTTATTCTGGTTTCTCTCAAATACCCGTGTCAAAAGAGGATCAAGAAAAGACAACTTTTACTTGCCCTTTTGGTACCTTTGCTTATAGAAATATGGCTTTTGGTTTATGTAATGCACCTGCTAGCTTTCAAAGATGTATGACTGCTATATTCCCTGACTTTTGTGAAAAGATTGTTGAGGTATTCATGGATGATTTCTCTGTTTATGGGACTTTCTTTTGATGATTGCTTAAGCAACCTTGATCGAGTTTTGTAGAGATGTGAAGAAACTAATCTTGTCTTAAATTGGGAGAAGTGCCACTTTATGGTTACTGAAGGTATTGCCTTGGGGCATAAAATTTCTGAAAGAGGTATTGAAGTTGATAAAGCTAAAGTTGATGCTATTGAAAAGATGTCGTGTCCTAAGGACATTAAAGGTATAAGAAGTTTCCTTGGTCATGCCGGTTTTTATAGGAGGTTCATTGAGGACTTCTCTAAAATCTCTAAGCCTCTAACTAATGTCTTACAAAAAGATGTTCCTTTTGTCTTTGATGATGATTGTGTAGAAGCATTTGAAATACTTAAGAAAGCTTTGGTTTCTGCACCTATTGTTCAACCTCCTGATTGGAATTTACCATTTGAAATTATGTGTGATGCTAGTGATTATGCTGTAGGGGCTGTTCTAGGACAAAGAGTTGATAAGAAATTAAATGTTATCCAATATGCTAGTAAAACTCTAGACAGCGCCCAAAGAAATTATGCTACTACTGAAAAATAATTTTTAGCAGTTGTATTTGCTTGTGATAAGTTCAGACCTTATATTGTTGATTCTAAAGTAACTGTTCACACTGATCATGCTGCTATTAAATATCTTATGGAAAAGAAATATGCTAAACCTAGACTTATTAGATGGGTCCTCTTGCTACAAGAATTTGATTTGCATATTATTGATAGAAAGGGAGCTGAGAACCCCGTTGCAGACAACTTGTCTAGGTTAGAGAATGTTCTTGATGACCCACTACCTATTGATGATAGCTTTCCTGATGAACAATTAGCTACAATAAATGCTTCTCGTACTGCTCCATGGTATGCTGATTATGCTAATTACATTGTTGCTAAATTTATACTACCTAGTTTCACATACCAGCAAAAGAAAAAGTTCTTCTATGATTTAAGGCATTACTTCTAGGAAGACCCACACCTTTATAAAGAAGGAGTAGATGGTGTTATTAGACGTTGTGTACCTGAGCATGAATAGGAACAGATCCTACGCAAGTGTCACTCCGAGGCTTATGGAGGACACCACACTGGAGATAGAACTGCACACAAGGTATTGCAATCCGGTTTTTATTGGCCTACTCTCTTCAAGGATGCCCGTAAGTATGTTTTGTCTTGTGATGAATGTCAGAGAATTGGTAATATTAGTAGACGTCAAGAAATGCCTATGAATTATTCACTTATTATTGAACCATTTGATGTTTGGGGTTTTGATTATATGGGACCGTTTCCTTCCTCTAATGGGTATACACATATTTTAGTTGTTGTTGATTACGTTACTAAGTGGGTAGAAGCTATTCCAACTAGTAGTGCTAATCATAACACCTCTATTAAGATGCTTAAAGAAGTTATTTTTCCGAGTTTTGGAGTCCCTAGATATTTAATGACTGATGGTGGTTCACATTTCATTCATGGTGCTTTTCGTGAAATGCTTACTAAGTATGATGTTAATCATAGAATTGCATCTCCTTATCATCCACATTCTAGTGGTCAAGTAGAACTTAGCAATAGAGAGCTTAAATTAATTTTGCAGAAGACTGTCAATAGATCTAGAAAGAATTGGTCCAAGAAACTTGATGATGCTTTATGGGCCTACATAACTGCATATAAAAATCCTATGGGTATGTCTCCGTATAAAATGGTTTATGGTACATCATGTCACTTACCTCTTGAATTAGAATATAAGGCATATTGGGCTAGTAAAGAGCTCAACTATTACTTCAAACTTGCTGATGAGCAGAGGCTTTTTGACATTATCTCACTTGATGAATGGAGAACCCATGCTTATGAGAATGCCAAACAGTTTAAAGAAAAAGTTAAAAGATGGCATGACAAAAGGATACAAAAACGTGAGTTTAATGTAGGTGATTATGTATTGTTATACAACTCTCGTTTAAGATTTTTTGTAGGAAAACTCCTCTCTAAATGGGAAGGTCCTTACGTCATCGAGGAGGTCCCTTGTTCTGGTGCCATAAAAATTCAGCAACTTCGAAGGAACAAATCTGAAGGTGGTGAACGGTCAAAGAATCAAACATTATATCTCAGGTAATCCTATAAATGTTGAAACTAATGTTATTGAAACCGTAACCCCGGAGAAATACATAAGGGACACTTTCCAGAACGTTTCAGACTCCGAAAAGGAATAGGTACATGGTACGGTAAGTAAACCGACTCCAAAATAGTTCTAATGGCAATTTTTCTCCGTTTTGGAATATTTAAGAAAATAGGAAAATAAGAAGCAGACCAGAAAGGACACGAGGCTTCCACGAGGGTGGAGGGCGCGCCCCTGCCTCATGGGCACTTCGTGTGCTCTCCGGACTCCATTTTCTTGCACGATACTTCTTTTGGTCGGTAAAAAATCACTATATAATCTCCCAAAGGTTTTGACCACCGTATCACGCAAACATCCTCTATCTTTGTTTCGAGCTGTTTCTGCTGCAGATTAGAGCAATATGTCATCCCAAGATTCGAAGGGAGAAAGCTATGTGGCTGATTACCTTGCAGATCATAAGGTCTACGGGGACTTGGAGCATTGTGGTTGGACCATGGAGGAAGAAGAAGACTATGAGCCTAGGGGAAAGGAGGAGACGAGCTCAGATGAAGATGAAGTCCCATTACCTCAACCTGGGGACATGCATGTGGAATTCAAAAAGTCAAGCCTCCCCAATAGAGCAAAGAAACCTAAGATCAAGTTTATCCCTTTTTCGTCTCTTGTAGGAGAACAAACAAGAACTATGCAAAAAGGTATTAAGCCTTGAGCGGGAGATCGAGGGCCTAAGGGAGCAAAATTCTATCCTCAAGCGCAAATTAAGGAAGAAGCTCACATCATCAACAACTCCATCATCACCACCTCCGAAGAAGGAGACATAAACACATGGGTATGGGCACTCCCCTTGGCAACTGCCAAGCTTGGGGGAGTGCCCCGGTATCGTATCACCATCACTTTTATCTTTACCTTTTTCTTAGTTCGATCATTTTGGTAATATCTTGATCTAGTAGAATAAAGTTTTAGTATGATCTAGTTTTAGTTTTGCTTTATGATCCTTATATGTAATCGAGTCCATGAGCTATATATAATAAAGATTAGTGTTGAGTCAAGGGCTTGATTATTTTGCTATGATCTTGAGGGAATGGAATAAAAGAGAAGAAATAAAAAGAAATAAAGAGATCATATGGATCTTATGGAGAGTAATGAATTCACATATAAATAGTATGATGAATAAAAGTTGTTGAGAGTTGACAAACATAGTTTTGGTCATCGTTGCAATTAATAGGAAGTAATAAAGAAAGAGAGGTTTTCACATATAAATATACTATCTTGGACATCTTTTATAATTGTGAGCACTCATTAAAGTATGATATGCTAAAGAGTTGACGTTGGACAAGGAAGACAACGTAATGGGTTATGTTTTCTTACATCTGAGATAAATTATATTGTCATGGATCATCCAACATGTTGAGCTTGCCTTTCCCTCTCTTGCTAGCCAATTTCTTTGCACCAAGTAAAGATACTACTTGTGCTTCCAAATATCCCTAAACCTAGTTTTGCCATGAGAGTCCACCATATCTACCTATGGATTGAGTAAGATCCCTCAAGTAAGTTGTCATCGTTGCAAGCAATAAGAATTGCTCTCTAAATATGTATGACTTATTAGTGTGGAGAAAATAAGCTTTATACGATCTTGTGATGTGGAAGAAATAAAAGCGACGGACTGCATAATAAAGGTCCATATCACAAGTGGCAATATAAAGTGACGTTCTTTTGCATTAAGATTTCGTGCATCCAACCATAAAAGCACATGACAACCTCTGCTTCCCTCTGCGAAGGGCATATCTTTTATTCTTGTCTTATACTTAATATAAGAGTCACGGTGATCTTCACCTTTCCTTTTTACATTTTATCCTTTGGCAAGCACAATGTGTTGGAAAGATCCTGATATATATATGGCTAATTGGATGTGGGTTTTCATGAACTATTATTGTTGACATTACCCTTGAGGTAAAAAGTTGGGAGGCAAAACTATAAGCCCCTATCTTTCTCCGTGTCCAATTAAAACTTCATAACCATAAATATCGCGTGAGTGTTAGCAATTGTGAAAGACTAAATGATGGTTGAGTATGTGGACTTGCTGATAAGCTCTTATATTGACTCTTTCCTATGTTATGATAAATTGCAATTGCTTCAATGACTAAGATTACAGTTTGTTAGTGTTCAATGAAGTTTCTAATTCATACTTGAGTATGTGAATGAATTGTCACTTTAGAAAAAGAGATCATATGACAATATATATATGTATGTTGCTGTTATAAGAATGATCATAATGCCCTCATGTCCATATTTTATTTTATTGACACCTCTATCTTTAAACATGTGGACATATTTTCGATTTCGGCTTTCACTTGAGGACAAGCGAGGTCTAAGCTTGGGGAAGTTGATACGTCCATTTTGCATCATGTTTTTATATCGATATTTATTGCATTATGGGCTGTTATTACAAATTATGTCACAATACTTATGCCTATTCTCTCTTATTTTACAAGGTTTACATGAAGAGGGGGAATGTCGGCAGCTGGAATTCTGGGCTGGAAAAGGAGCAAATATTAGAGACCTATTCTGCACATCTCCAAAAGTCCCGAAACTTCACGGGAGCATGTTTCAGAATATATAAAAAAATATTGGGAAAAATAAGTACCAGAGGGGGGCCACCCACTGTCCATGAGAGTGGGGGGCGCGCCCTACCCCCTGGGCGCGCCCCCTGCCTTGTGGGCCCCCTGGTGGCCCTCCTATGCCCATCTTTGGCTATATGGAGTCTTTCGTCGAGGAAAAAAATCATAAGCAAGCTCACAGGACGAAACTCCGCCGCCACGAGGCGAAACCTTGGCGGAACCAATCTAGGGCTCCGGCGGAGCTGTTCTGCTGGGGAAACTTCCCTCCGGGAGGGGGAAATCATCACCATCGTCATCACCAATGATCCTGTCATCGGGAGAGGGTCAATCTCCATCAACATCTTCACCAACACCATCTCATCTCAAACCATAGTTCATCTCTTGTATCCAATCTTTGTATCCAAACCTTAGATTGGTACATGTGGGTTGCTAGTAGTGTTGATTACTCCTTGTAGTTGATGCTCGTTGGTTTACTTGGTGGAAGATCATATGTTCAGATCCATTATGCATATTAATACCCCTCTGATTATGAACATGAATATGCTTTGTGAGTAGTTACGTTTGTTCCTGAGGACATGGAAGAAGTCTTGCTATAAGTAGTCATGTGAATTTGGTATTCGTTCGATATTTTGATGAGATGTATGTTGTCGTCCCTCTAGTGGTGTCATGTGAACGTCGCCTACATGACACTTCACCATTGTTTGGGTCTAGAGGGAAGAATTGGGAAGTAATAAGTAGATGATGGGTTGCTAGAGTGATAGAAGCTTAAACCCTAGTTTATGTGTTGCTTCGTAAGGGGCTGATTTGGATCCATATGTTTCATGCTATGGTTAGGTTTACCTTAATACTTCTGTTGTAGTTGCGGATGCTTGCAATAGGGGTTAATCATAAGTGGGATGCTTGTCCAACGAAGGATATTACCCAAGCACTGGTCCACCCACATATCAAATTATCAAAGTACCGAACGCGAATCATATGAACGTGATGAAAACTAGCTTGACGATAATTCCCATGTGTCCTCGGGAGCGCTTTCCTTTATACAAGAGTTTATCCAGGCTTGTCCTTTGCTACAAAAAGGATTGGTCCATCTTGCTGCACCTTATTCACTTTCATTACTTGTTACTCGCGACAAATTACCTTATCACAAAACTATCTATTATAGATAATTTTAGTGCTTGCAGAGAATACCTTACTGAAAAGTGAAGACTGCTTATCATTTCCTTCTGCTCCTCACTGGGTTCGATACTCTTACTTATCGAAAAGGCTACGATAGATCCCCTACACTTGTGGGTCAGCAATAAGCGGCAGGACAGCAATTGCGTTTATGAGTATGCTCTCCTCTCGGACAAACCCGCAGGAATCCCAGGAGTTTGGCTATAGGTGGCCCCACCGGCCGCCCCTTCTTTCACGCAATTCGCTTGCACATTAAAGGGGGCTCCTAAGAACCGTGCTTTGGGAGCTCCTACTGACTCTCTAGCCCTCACCCCTGTCCTTGACCACGGCATCACGACCTGGCATACCAGTGGCGGCCGAGCCACTCGAGGGTCAGGACCCGAGGACATAGAGCACTTAGATGAGCGGGGAAGAGGGAGGCCGACGTGAGCCCTACCTGTAAGCATCACCGTTAAGGCGCAATCAAGCGCTACGCAAAGGAATCACCTCAGGCTCGCTAAGATAAGTCACCCATACATGTTAGCATGAACTCCACCGTCCGATGCTTTCGACCCCCGCAATCTCTCTTCGGCAATGCCACTTCCCTTTTCGGCCTCCAAGGAGCTGCTTGCACGCCAAAGGGGACCTCTTGAGCATCGCGCCTCAGGAGCTCTTACCGGACCACGGGCCGCTCACCTCCTGGCCTTGACCACATCATCGCGACCTGGAATACCAGCGACGACTGAAGCCTGCCTGGGGACTGGGACCTGCCGGCGCTGAGAGCAAAGCTACCCCAAGAACTAAAAGGGGGAACAATGCCAAAGCGAGACACACAGCTGCATCCTTACACTAAGAATAATAAGCCTCGGAGCAAAAGCATTACGGTTTTTTACATACCCCCACAGGGTTTGTCACGATTTTTTGCAGGAAAACAAAAGAAGGAAGCTTCAAGGGACCCCTGCTGCTGGGCATCACCGATGACGCTGAGTGGACGTCGCGGCGACACTCCGGGTGCGGCGTGAGCTCGGTGGCACGTAGCTATCGTCACTGGTCTCGGGAGAGTCGCTGGATTCCCAGGAGTCGCCGCTGCTGCTGGAGCGGTTGTCGGCGATGCCAGAGGCGGGCTCAACGCCCGCGGCCGCGCCACGCGGGCTGCTTCCTCTAGAGCAGCACTCCAGCCGTCGGCCTTCCTCATCGAAGACCTTGAAGAACAATGTGGAGTTGCCATCATATTCTAAGTGGATGGCGAGGGCCCATTCTGGACCACTGATGTCGCTTGAAGCCACATCGGTATTTCCCCAAAGAGGAAGGGATGATGCAGCACAACGGCGGTAGGTATTTCCCTCACATACGAAACAAAGGTTCTCGAAATAGTAGGAGAACCAAGCAACACAACATAAACATCCCCTGCACACAGATAACAAGTCCTCGCAACCCGACGTGTTGAAGGGGTTGTCAATCCCTTCCGGGTACGGTGCCTCAAGATAGGCAAACAGAGGTGAGATAAAATTGTAGTAGATTGATAGATCGAACACGAAGTAAAATAAATAAGAATAAATTGCAGAAAGGTATTTTTGTATTTTTGGTTTAATAGATCTGAAAATAAAAGCAAAGGAAAAGTAGATCGCAAAGGAAAATATATGAGAAAGAGACCTGTGGGCCGTAGGTTTCACTAGTGGCTTCTCTTGAGAAAAATAGCAAACGGTGGGTGAACAAATTACTGTTGGGCAATTGATAGGACTTCAAATACTCATGACGATATCTAGGAAATGATCATTACATAGGCATCACCTCCAAGATTAGTAGACCGACTCCTGCCTGCATCTACTACTATTACTCCACACATCGACCGCTATCCAGCATGCTACTACCTCTTGAGCACTGCGTTGGTTTTCCCTTGAAGAGGAAAGGGTGATGCAACAAAGTACTGTAAGTATTTCCCTCAGTTTTTGGGAACCAAGGTATCAATCCAGTAGGAGACTACACGCAAGTCCCTCGTACCTACACAAACAAATAAGAACCTCACAACCAACACGATAAAGGGGTTGTCAATCCCTTCACGGTCACTTACGAGAGTGAGATCTGATAGAGATAATAATAATAAGATAAATATTTTCGGTATTTTTATGATATAGATTGGAATATAAAAATTGCAAAATAAACGGTGCCAGAAATAACTAGTTGATAGGAGATTAATATATCAGAGAATAGACCCGGGGCCATAGGTTTCACTAGTGGCTTCTCTCAAGATAGCATAAGTATTACGGTGGGTGACCAAATTACTGTCGAGCAATTGATAGAAAAGTGCATAATTATGAGAATATCTAGGCATGATCATGTATATAGGCATCACGTCCGCGACAAGTAGACCAAAACGATTCTGCATCTACTACTATTACTCCACACATCGACCGCTATCCAGCATGCATCTACAGTATTAAGTTCATAAGAACGGAGTAACGCATTAGGCAAGATGACATGATGTAGAGGGATAAACTCAAGCAATATGATATAAATCCCATCTTTTTATCCTCGATGGCAACAATACAATACGTGCCTTGCTGCCCCTGCTGTCACTGGGAAAGGACACCGCAAGATTGAACCCAAAGCTAAGCACTTCTCCTATTGCAAGAAAGATCAATCTAGTAGGCCAAACCAAATTGATAATTCGAAGAGACTTGTAAATATAACCAGTCATACACAAAAGATTTCAGAGAAGAATCAAATATTGTTCATAACTTGATCATAAACCCACAATTCATCCGATCTCGACAAACACACCGCAAAAAGAGTTACATCAAATAGATCTCCAAGAAGATCGAGGAGAACATTGTATTGAGATCCAAAGAGAGAGAAGAAGCCATCTAGCTAATAACTATGGACCCGAAGGTCTGTGCTAAACTACTCACTCATCATCGGAGAGGCTATGGTGTTGATGTAGAAGCCCTCCGTGATTGATTCCCCCTCCAGCGGAGCTCCGGAAAAGGCCCCAAGATGGGATCTCTTGGGTACAGAAGGTTGCGGCGATGGAAATAGGGTTTCGTGGTGCTCCTGGATGTTTTCGGGGTATATGGATATATATAGGAGGAAGAAGTAGGTCGGTGGAGCCATGAGCAGCCCACGAGGGTGGGGGACGCGCCCAGGGGGCAGGCATGCCTCCCTGCCTCATGATCTCCTCGTTGATTTCTTGACGTCCACTCCAACTCCTCTGGATCATGTTTGTTCCAAAAATAACTCTCCCGAAGGTTTCATTCCGTTTGGATTCCGTTTGATATTCCTTTTCTGCGAAACACTGAAATAGGCAAAAAAACATCAATTTGCATTGGGCCTTGGGTTAGTAAGTTAGTCCCAAAAATGATATAAAAGTGTATAAATAAGCCCATTAACATCCAAAATATATAATATAATAGCATGGAACAATCAAAAATTATAGATACGTTGGAGCGTATCAAGCATCCCCAAGCTTAATTCCTGCTCGTCCTCGAGTAGGTAAATGCTAAAAACAAAATTTTTGATGTGGAATGCTACCTAGCATAATTCTCAATGTAATTTTCTTTATTGTGGCATGAATGTTCAGATCCGAAAGATTCAAGACAAAAGTTTAATATTGACATAAAAATAATAATACTTCAAGCATACTAACAAAGCAATTATGTCTTCTCAAAATAACATGGCCAAAGAAAGTTATCCCTACAAAATCATATAGTCTGGCTATGCTCTATCTTCACCACACAAAGTATTTAAATCATGCACAACCCCGATGACAAGCCAAGCAATTGTTTCATACTTCTGATGTTCTCAAACTTTTTCAATCTTCACGCAATACATGAGCGTGAGGCATGGACATAGCACTATATGTGGAATAGAATGGTGGTTGTGGAGAAGACAAAAAGGAGAAGATAGTCTCACATCAACTAGGCGTATCAATGGGCTATGGAGATGCCCATCAATAGATATCAATGTGAGTGAGTAGGGATGCCATGCAACGGATGCACTAGAGCTATAAGTGTATGAAAGCTCAAAAAGAAACTAAGTGGGTGTGCATCCAACTCGCTTGCTCACGAATACCTAGGGCATTTTGAGGAAGCCCATCATTGGAATATACAAGCCAAGTTCTATAATGTAAAATTCCCATTAGTATATGAAAGCGACAACATAGGAGACTCTCTATCATGAAGATCACGGTGCTACACTGAAGCACAAGTGTGGTAAAAGGATAGTAACATTGCTCCTTCTCTCTTTTTCTCTCATTTTTCATTTTATTTTCTTTTTCTTTTTTTATTTGGGCCTTTTCTCCTTTTTATGGCCTTTTTTCATTTTTTTTATTTTCATCCGGAGTCTCATCCCGACTTGTGGGGGAATCATAGTCTCCATCGTCGTTTCCTCACTTGGGACAATGCTCTAATAATGATGATCATCACACTTTTATTTACTTACAACTTGATACTAGAACAAAATATGACTCTATGTGAATGCCTCCGGCGGTGTACCGGGATGTGCAATGAATCAAGAGTGACATGTATGAAAGAATTATGAACGTGGCTTTGCCACAAATACGATGTCAACTACATGATCATGCAAAGCAATATGACAATGATGAAGCGTGTCATAATAAACGGAATGGTGGTAAGTTGCATGGCAATATATCTCGGAATGGCTATGGAAATGCCATAATAGGTAGGTATGGTGGCTGTTTTGAGGAAGGTATATGGTGGGTTTATGGTACCGGCGAAAGTTGCGCGGTACTAAAGAGGCTAGCAATGGTGGAAGGGTGAGAGTGCGTATAGTCCATGGACTCAACATTAGTCATAAAGAACTCACATACTTATTACAAAAATTTATTAGTTATCAAAACAAAGTACTACGCGCATGCTCCTAGGGGGATAGATTGGTAGGAAAATACCACCGCTCGTCCCCGACCGCCACTCATAAGGAAGACAATCAATAAATAAATCATGCTCCGACTTCATCACATAACGGTTCACCATACGTGCATGCTACGGGAATCAAAAACTTTAACACAAGTACTTCTCAAATTCACAACTACTCAACTAGCATGACTCTAATATCACCATCTTCATATCTCAAAACAATCATCAAGTATCAAACTTCTCATAGTATTCAATGCACTTTTTATGATAGTTTTTATTATACCCATCTTGGATGCCTATCATATTAGGACAAATTTCATAACCAAAGCAAATTACCATGCTGTTCTAAAGGACTCTCAAAATAATATAAGTTAAGCATGAGATATCAATAATTTCTATAAAATAAAACCACCACTGTGCTCTAAAAGATATAAGTGAAGCACTAGAGCAAAATTATCTAGCTCAAAAGATATAAGTGAAGCACATAGAGTATTCTAATAAATTACAAATCATGTGTGTCTCTCCCAAAAGGTGTGTACAGCAAGGATGATTGTGGTTAACTAAAAATCAAAGACTCAAATCATACAAGACGCTCCAACCACAACACATATCATGTGGTGAATAAAAATATAGTCTCAAGTAAAGTTAACGATAGAAGAAGACGAAAGAGGGGATGCCTTCCGGGGCATCGCCAAGCTTAGTCTTTTGGTTGTCCTTTAATTTTACCTTGGGGTGCCTTGGGAATCCCCAAGCTTAGGCTCTTGCCACTCCTTATTCCTTAATCCATCAAATTTTCAGCCAAAACTTGAAAACTTCACAACACAAAACTTAAACAGAAAATCTCATGAGCTCCGTTAGTATAAGAAAACAAACCACCACGTAAGGTACTGTAATGAACTCATTATTTATTTATATTGGTGTTAAACATACTGTATTCCAACTTCTCTATGGTTCATAACCTCCGATACTAGCCATAGATTCATCAAAATAAGCAAACAACACGCGAAAAACAGAATCTGTCAAAAACAGAACAGTCTGTAGTAATCTGTAGGTTTCAAATACTTCTGTAACCCCAAAAATTCTAAAATAAATTGATGGACGTGAGTAATTTATCTATTAATCATCTTCAAAAATAACCAACCTAATCGCACTCTCCAGTAAAAAAATGGCAGCAAATCTCGTGAGCGCTAAAGTTTATGTTTTTTTACAGCAAGATCGCAAAGACTTTCCCCAAGTCTTCCCAAAGGTTCTACTTGGCACAAACACTAATTAAAAGCATAAAAACACATCTAAACAGAGGCTAGATGAATTATTTATTACTAAACAGAACCAAAAATTAAGAAACAAAAATAAAATTGGGTTGCCTCCCAACAAGCGCTATCATTTAACGCCCCTAGCTAGGCATTGATAGTTTCAATGATGCTCACATGAAAGACAAGAATGAAGCACAAAGAGAGCATCATAAAACACATGACAAACACATCTAGTTCTAACATACTTACTATACATAGGCATCTTATGGGCAAACAAATTATCAAGGCAAGCAAAAACTAGCATATGCAAGGAAGCAGAAAGAAACAATAGCAATCTCAACATAACAAGAGGTAATTTAGTAACATGAAAATTTCTACAATAATATTTTCCTCTCTCATAATAATTACATGTGGGATCATAAGCAAATTCAACAAAATAGCTATCACATAAAATATTTTCAACACGATCCACATGCATGCAAAGTTGACACTCTTCCAAAATAGTTTGATTAACATTAACTAAAGTCATGACCTCTCCAAACCACTTTTATCAAAAACTTCATAAGATTGAACATTCTCCAAATATGTGGGATCTAAATTTGACACTCTTCCAAACCCACTTTCAATAATATTGCAAACACTATTATCAATCTTATATTCATCATGGGGCTTAAATAAATTTTCAAGATCAAAAGAAGAATCACCCCAATCATGATCATTGCAACAAATAGTAGTCATAGCAAAACTAGCATCCCCAAGCTTGAGGTTTTGCATATCATTAACATAATTGACGTTAAGAGAATTTATAATAACATCATTGTAATCATGCTTTTCATCAAAGGAACTATCAAGTATGGGTGCAATAGCAGCGATCTCATGTTTAACATAAGGAAATATAGCAAATTCATCTTCATAAATATTGGCATCATGGTCATAAGAATAGCAAGCATCATGTTCATCAAGGGATGTTTCAATCAAATCATCGGAATCATAATTATCTATAGATTCATGCATATCATTATTTTCTTCTGAAGCAACGGTCATTCTTTCAATAAATTCTTTGACATAGACATTATGAGCATAGTTTTCATAGCAATATTTAAGTATTTCAAAATTTTCAGATTAGTAGAGAGTAATATCATACTTTTCAATCAAAGAAGCAACTTCATAAGCACCCTTAAAAGCAACAAATTCTTCAATTTGTTCGATATCATAGTAACTATGAACATCCTTTGCATAAGAAGATAAGATTTCATTATCATTAAACTCACATAGGTAGAGGAGGTGTTTTTTAGGGTTCTTAGAGCAATAAGTAAAATCACAAATTTCACAAAGATTCCAAGCATAACATAGCAATCTGTTTATTTGATCCCATAAGAGTGTCCCTTTTTCAGACAAATGGTGGTGCACAAAATGAGCATGCTCATCTAAAGATTTCCCATCAACTAGGCTAGTTGGGGTTTCAGCACAAGCGCATAAGGATCAAAGATGATCCAAGTAGAACACTTTAAGTGGATCCATATCAATAGATTTTTAGCGAGCAAAGATGCAAGAAAATAGAAGGCACGTGGAAACACAAACAAAAAGACATACAGGAAGAGGGTGAAGAAAAGGCAAAGGCAAAGGTGAAGTGGGGGAGAGGAAAATGAGAGGCAAATGGCAAATAATGTAATGCGAGGGATAAGAGTTTGTGATGGGTACTTGGTATGTCTTGACTTGTGCGTAGATCCCTGGCAACGGAGTCAGAAATCCTTCTTGCTACCTCTTGAGCACTGCGTTGGTTATCCCATGAAGAGGAAAGGGTGATGCAGCAAAGTAGCGGAAGTATTTCCCTCAGTTTTTGAGAGGTATCAATCCAGCAGGAGACTACACGCAAGTCCCTCGTACCTACACAAACAAATAAGAACCTCACAACTAATGTGATAAAGGGGTTGTTAATCCCTTCACGATCACTTACGAGAGTGAGATCTGATAGAGATAATAATAATAAGATAAATAATTTTGGTATTTTTATGATATAGATTGGAATATAAAGATTGCAAAATAAACGATGCCATAAATAACTAGTTGACGAGAGATTAATATAATAGAGAATAGACCCGGGGGCCATAGGTTTCACTAGTGGCTTCTCTCAAGATAGCATAAGTATTACGGTGGGTGAAAAAATTACTGTCGAGCAATTGATAGAAAAGTGCATAATTATGAGAATATCTAGGCATGATCATGTATATAGGCATCACGTACACGACAAGTAGACCGAAACGATTCTGCATCTACTACTATTACCCCACACATCGACCGCTATCCAGCATGCATCTAGAGTATTAAGTTCATAAGAACAGAGTAATGCATTAGTTAAGATGACATGATGTAGAGGGATAAAATCAAGCAATATGATATAAACACCATCTTTTTATCCTTGATGGCAACAATACAATATGTGCCTTGCTGCCCCTGCTGTCACCGGGAAAGGACACTGCAAGATTGAACCCAAAGCTAAGCACTTCTCCTATTGCAAGAAAGATCAATCTAGTAGGTCAAACCAAACTGATAATTCGAAGAGACTTGCAAAGATAACCAATCATACATAAAAGATTTCAGAGAAGAATCAAATATTGTTCATAGATAAACTTGATCATAAACCCACAATTCATCAGATCTCGACAAACACACCGCAAAAAGAGTTACATCAAATAGATCTCCAAGAAGATCGAGGAGAACATTGTATTGAGATCCAAAGAAAGAGAAGAAGCCATCTAGCTAATAACTATGGACCTGAAGGTCTATGGTAAACTACTCACACATCATCGGAGAGGCTATTGTGTTGATGTAGAAGCCCTCCGTGATCGATTCCCCCTCCGGCGGAGCTCCGGAAAAGGCCCCAAGATGGGATCTCTTGGGTACAGAAGGTTGCGACGGTGGAAATAGGGTTTCGTGGTGCTCCTGGATGTTTTTGCGGTATATGGATATATATAGGAGGAAGAAGTTGGTCGGTGGAGCCACGAGGGGCCCACGAGGGTGGGGGCGCGCCCAGGGGGGCAGGCGCGCTCCCTGCCTCGTGGCCTCCTTGTTGATTTCTTGACGTCCACTCCAAGTCCTCTGGATCACATATGTTCCAAAAATAACTCCACCGAAGGTTTCATTCTGTTTGGATTCCGTTTGATATTCCTTTTTTGCGAAACACTCAAATAGGCAAAAACAACAATTTGCACTGGACCTTGGGTTAGTAGGTTAGTCCCAAAAATAATATAAAAGTGTATAAATAAGCCCATTAACATCCAAAACAAATAATATAATAGCATGGAACAATAAAAAAATATAGATACATTGGAGACGTATCTGCATCTAGTGTATTAATTTCATGGAGAAACGGAGTAATGCAATAAGAATGATGACATGATGTAGACAAGATCTATACATGTAGAGATAGACCCCATCGTTTTATCCTTAGTAGCAATGGTACATACGCGTCGGTTCCCCTTCTGTCACTGGGATCAAGCACCGTAAGACCGAACCCACTACAAAGCACCTCTTCCCATTGCAAGATAAATAGATCAAGTTGGCCAAACAAAACCCAAATATTGGAGAAGAAATATGAGGCTATAAGCAATCATGCATAAAAGAGATCAAAGAAACTCAAATACTTTCATGGATATATAAAGATAGATCTGATCATAAACTCAAAGTTCATCGATACCAACAAACACACTGCAAAAGAGTTACATCATATGGATCTCCAAGAGACCATTGTATTGAGAATCAAGATATATATATATATATAGATAGATAGATAGATAGAGAGAGAGAGAAGAGAGAGAGAGAGAGAGAAAGCCATCTAGGTACTAACTACGGACCCGAAGGTCTACAAAGAACTACTCACGCATCATCGGAGAGGCACCAATGGAGGTGGTGAACCCCATCCGAGATGGTGTCTAGATTGGATCTGGTGGTTCTAGACTCTGCGGCAGCTGGATGAATATTTCGTCGACTCCCCTAGGGTTTTGGGAATATTGGGGTATTTATAGAGCAAAGAGGCGGTCCGGGAGCACCCGCGGTGGGCACAACCCACTAGGGCGCGCCTGGGCCTCCTGGCGCGCCCTGGTGGGTTGTGCTCTCCTCGGAGCACCCCCCAGGCGTAGCCAGGGCCCATTATGTTCCTTCTGGTCCAAAAAAATCTCCGTAAAGTTTCATTGCGTTTGGAATCCGTTTGATATTGATTTCCTACGATGTAAAAAACATGTAGAAAACAACAACTGACACTTGGCACTATAAACTGATATCGTGAGAATAACACATCTAGCATGGAAAATATTAGCCACCCCTCACCGCTTCGTGAGCGAAACAAACACACAAAAGAGAAGTTTATTTTGAAAATTAGAGATGGAACATGAAAATTTGCTTAGAACAGCAAAATAATACTACATATAGGTAGATATAGTGGACTCATGTGGCAAAACTGGTTTAAAGGATTTTGGACGCACAAGTAGAGATCATACTTAGTGCAAAATGAAGGCTAGCAAAAAGATTGAGAAGCGACCAACCAAGAAACGGATAATCTCATAAGCAAGCATTAAGCATAATTAACACCGAATAATGCACCACAAGTAGGATATATTTTCGTTGCATAATTATTGACTTTCATGCTTGCATAGGGAATCACAAACCTTAACACCAATATTCTTACTAAAGCATAATTACTCATCAACATAACTCACATATCACATCATCATATCTAAAAACTATTACTAAGAATCAAGTTTATTTTGTCCAATGATCTTCATGAAAGTTTTTATTATATCCTTATTGGATATCTATCACTTTGGGACTAATTTTTATGTGTTGCTTTTGACAAGCGCAAACAAATATAAGTGAAGATCATGAGCATAATATTTCTTTCGTCCTCTCAAATTAATTTAAGTGAAGCAAGAGAGAATTTCTTGAAATTTTTACTAACTCTCAAATAAATCTAAGTGAAACAAGAGCGCATTTATTCAAAAATACTAAAGCACTCCGTGCTCAAAAATATATAAGTGAAGCACTAGAGCAAGTCCATAGCTCATAAAAAATTTAAGTGAGGCATAAAGAGCAATTCTAACAAGTCATGACATAATTTTGGCTCTCTCAAATAGGTGTGTCCAGCAAGTGATCAAGACTTAAAACACAAAATAAAACAAGTAAAAACTCATATCATACAAGACGCTCCAAGCAAAACACATAGTATGTGACGAATAAAAATATAGCTTCGAGTAAAATACCAATGGTCGTTTAGAAGAAAGAGGGGATGCCACTCGGGGGTATCCCCAAGCGTAGTTGGTTGCTCATTTTTGGATAATAGCTTGGGATGACGGGGCATCCCCAAGCTTAGGCTCTTCTACTCCTTATTCCTTCATCCATCGTAAGATAACCCAAAACTTGAAAACTTCAATCACACAAAACTCAACAAAACCTTCGTGAGATCCGTTAGTATAAGAAAATAAATCACTACTGTTAGTGATGTTATCAAACCAATTCATATTTTGTTCTTGCATTATATCTACTATATTCCAACTTTTCTATGGCAAAAACTCATCAAAGGAAACCATAGAGCCGTCAAAACAAGCACACAACGCAAAGAAAACAGAAGCTGTCAAAACACAACAGTCTATAGAAATCTGACTATTTAGAATACTTATGTAACTCAAAAAATTCTAAATAATTAGGACGGCCTGAGCAATTTTTATACTGATCTAATGCAAAAGGAATGGGTATTTTATCACGCTCGGGTTAAAAATGAGAATTAATTTCGTGAGAGGAAAAGTTTCTGTTGTTCCCGCAAGATCAAACAACTATCACCCAAGAAGATCATAAAGGCTTTACTTGGCACAAACACTAATTAAAACATAAAATACACAATCATAACAATAGCATAATTGTGCTAACACTCAAAAACAGGAAGCAAAAAGAAAAAATAAATTTTATTCATTGGGTTGCCTCTCAACAAGCGCTATAGTTTTACGCCCTTGGCTAGGCATAAAGCAAGGATCTAAGTTTTGTCTTCCGAAGTTTTGGCAACTTTTGTAAGGGTTTTCTCAAACCCGGGAGGCTCTTTACGCTTCCCTAAATTCTCTGGGAAAGAAACCATATTAATATCCAAAATACCCAATCGCTTTTTGCAAAGGGTAATCAGGGTATTCATGCGATTGATACTACCATTTAGGTGTTTGAGGGGTTCATTATATTTATGTATTTCAACCATATGTTTATGCAAATCACCAAGTTTGTCCAACATTTGAGCCCCCTCAGGGATAAAAGAAAACCCCTTCTTTTGAGGTGGAATTCTCAAAATTCCTTCTAAAATTTCATAGGCAGCATTGACATCAAGCTCAATGAAATTTCCTTTAGCGGTAAAATCTAGAAGTTGTCTATGATGCAGAGCCAATCCTATGTAAAAGTTATGAAGCAAAACCTTAGCGCCCCCTTTAAATTGGAAATACGATACGATTCCATAAGCCTATACTAGGTATCTTTCAAATATTCTCCTTGTCTTTGCTTGAAGTAAAGAACTTCAAAATATAGTGACAAAGGAGGAGTAGGAACGCTACCCATCAAGACAGGAAAGCAAGAGAACGACGAACGAAAAAGAATGACGAATAAAACGACAATTTTTGTGAAGTGGGGGAGAGGAAAATGAGAGGCAAATGGCAAATAATGTAAATTGCGAGGAGATGAGATTTGTGATTAATATCCTGGTATATGTTGAAGATCCTCCCCGACAACGACGCCAGAAATTCCTTTTGATGTCGCTTGAAGCTCGTCGATATTTCCCCAAAGAGGAAGGGATGATGCAGCACAGCGGCAGTAGGTATTTCCCTCAAATATGAAACCAAGGTTATCAAACCAGTAGGAGAACCAAGCAACACAATGTAAACAACCCCTGCACATAGATAACAAGTCCTCGCAACCGACGTGTTAAAGGGGTTGTCAATCCCTTCTGGGTACGGTGCCTCAAGATAGGCAAACAGACGTGATATAAAATTATAGTAGATTGATAGACCGAACGTCAAATAAAATAAATAAGAATAAATTGCAGCAAGGTATTTATGTATTTTTGTTTTAATAGATCTGAAAATAAAAGCAAAGGAAAAGTAGATCGCAAAGGCAAATATATGAGAAAGAGACGCGAGGGTCGTAGGTTTCACTAGTGGCTTCTCTCAAGAAAAAAAGCAAAAAGTGGGTGAATAAATTACTGTTGGGCAATTGATAGAACTTCAAATACTCCTGACGATATCCAGGCAATGATCATTACATAGGCATCATGTCCAAGATTAGTAGACCGACTCCTGCCTGCATCTACTGCTATTACTCCGCACATCGGCCGCTATCCAGCATGCATCTAGTGTATTAAGTTCATGGAGAAATAGAGTAATGCAATAAGAACGATGCCATGATGTAGACAAGATCTATCTATGTAGAGATAGACCCCATCACTTTATCCTTAGTAGCAATGATACATACTTGTCGGTTCCCCTTCTGTCACTTGGATCAAGCACCATAAGATCGAACCCACTACAAAGCACCTCTTCCCATTGCAAGATAAATAGATCAAGTTGGCCAAACAAAACCCAAATATCAGAGAAGAAATATGAGGCTATAAGCAATCATGCATAAAAGAGATTAAAGAAACTCAAATACTTTCATGGATATATAAAGATAGATCCGATCATAAACTCAAAGTTCATCGATTCCAAGAAACACACCACAAAAGAGTTACATCATATGGATCCCCAAGAGACCATTATATTGAGAATCAATAGAGAGAGAGAGAGAGAGAAAGCCATCTAGCTACTAACTACGAACCCGAAGGTCTACAAAGAACTGCTCACGCATCATCAGAGAGGCACCAATGGAGGTGGTGAACCCCATCCGAGATGGTGTCTAGATTGGATCTGGTGGTTCTGGACTCTGCGGTGGCTGTATGAATATTTCTTAGACTCCCCTAGGGTTTTGGGAATATTGGGGTATTTATAGAGCAAAGAGGTGGTCCGAGGGGCACCCGAGGTGGTCACAACCCACCAGGGCGCGCCTGGGCCTCCTAGCGCGCTTTGGTGGGTTGTGCTCCTCTCGGAGCACCCCCAGGCGCAGCCAGGGCCCATTATATTCCTTCTGGTCCAAAATAATCTCCGTAAAGTTTCGTTGCGTTTGGACTCCATTTGATATTGACATCCTACGATGTAAAAAACATGCAGAAAACAGCAACTGGCACTTGGCACTATGTCAATAGGTTAGTACCAAAAAATGATATAAAATGACTATAAAATGATTATAAAACATCCGAGATTGATAATATAACAACATGGAACAATCAAAAATTATAGATACGTTGGAGACATATCAGCGATAGGCACAGGCGACCTCTCCCCATCCCCGGCTCATGAAGATGCTGCCCGGGGGGACGACCTCGACCTCCGCCCCCGTGGCCAGGCTGCAGCACCCGGCGTGTTGCAGCCATAGCTCGAGCGGCCCCCTTGGCGGCATCTCCTCGGCAAAGAACCATGGGAACCGGATCCACGTGCGCGGCGGCATTGCCGCCCACACCACGAACTCACGCGAGGAGCCCTCTGCGTGGGTTCGTGGGCCGGCTGGCCGTGTAGCCCCAGCCTGGCCACCATGGTCATGGCCCGCGCGGCCCTGGCCACTGTCGCCCTCTCCGGAGCCCTGCACGTGGGCGTACAGAGTGAGCGGGAAGCCGGGCGGTGGCTGCTCGTTCGAAGGTCGCGTCACCTCTGGCCGTTCGCCGACATTGCGAGGGCGGCTGAACCTCTTCTTTGGCGGAAGCGGTTCCGGCTCCTCCCGAGGGGCCTTTCCCTTTTCCGTCATGGAGAACCTTCTGATCGGTGCCATGGGAGCAATGGCAAGATGGCAAGACAAGGAAGAAGAAGAGCAAGAGGGGCTCCGCCCATCCCCTCATTTATAGCCTGAGGGAGGCCAACCGCCAACCTCCACGATCCCATGCAATGATGGTTTTTCTCTGCATGCAGCAGAGTCTTGTCAAGTCGAACAGTTATCAGGGCCGCATCGGGAAGCGGGGACGCCCACATCCCATCAGTTGCCACGCGTTGACCAACGCCGCAAGCGGTTAGGGCTCGCTGTGCTGCGCACTTGCCCTTTGGCTTTGCCTCAAAGCCAAGTTCAAGCGCGCCTTGGGCCCGGGGGCTACTGTCGGTGTTCTGGGAACAGGGGTACCCAGACTTGCCGGCCTGCAGCCCACGGCATGGCTCCATCGACGGCCTAGTACGGCCCAGCCCCAACATCAACAACTCAAGACCCTCGCGAGGGGCCAAGCCTCGCTAGGTGGAGGACACCAAGACCTCTACGGGGGCGGCTTCCTCAGGCTGGCTCCCGAGGAGTGGAGATCTCTATGCAAGGCCCGCCTCGTGAGGTTTGGGTGACGTGAGCCATGATGACCAAGGCCAGGCGGGCACTAGCGGGTGCAGTGTACCAGTTTCCTCTTTGGTGCTAAGGAGGCAAGCACAGGCGCGGAGTCCTGATGAATCAAGCAAAGGTTTCCATTCTGGTGCAACAAGACCAAGACCGCCAGGACAACAGGATGGAGGTCATCGTCGAGCCCACCATGGCATCACGACCAGAGGCTTTTGCAGGCGAAGACCACTTTTGTCAGGATGGCATGTACTGGTTGTCTCCCTTCGAATTTGGCCGTTGTGTGATCCCTTCCCGCCTTCATTTGGGAAGAGGACCAAGGCCACTATAAATAGGACCTAGCCACCACCATAGAGGAGAGGGATCGATTCGACCCTCATTAGCTCACCAGCTCACTTGAGCCCAAGAACACCTTTCCTTCAGAGGTTGTTCTCCACTGTACTAGTTCATCCTCAGCCCTTCAAGGCCAATCCACCATAAAGCAGGAGTAGGGTTTTACACTGCAAGGTGGCCCGGACCTGGGTAAACTGCTATGTCTCTTTTCGATCCAGTTCGTCGAGCTAGGTGGGAGATTGGCGGGTAGGCAGACTAGGGAGGACAAGTTGTTCGCACGCACCCCACAGTTCGAACCTCTCAAGGGTCTGCGGAACCCGAAATCCGACAACATCATATCGCACACACAACTAGGCGACGGCAACCATCTGGTCGTGTCCGGCACGACCGCTGGTGAACTCGAGGTCGAAGCCGACCACTTGGTACTTGTCCTCAGCAAGCAACTACTCCATAGTTTGGATGGAGCTCTCCACCGAGACCGGCTCGTTCGTGTACACCACCAAGAGGGCCTTCCCCTCACGTGGGTGTCCACTATGTGATGCATGGTGAACTGCCCCCCATTATTGTCGTCGACCGCTGGGAGCGCCATTGGAACCACTGGATGTCCTCTCTGTATGTGTCGTCTTGGGTGTGGTTATTGTGTTGTGTGGCGTGAGAGATGAAGGTAAATGGCCGCAGGAATAAATGGGGGTCTGGCAGCCTGGATTCTCGGCGCGTCGGCATGGCAGTTTTTGCAGCGGGTAGCTGCATCGTGGCGTCGTGCCTGGTGCAACCACATGCATAATGGCAGCACGAACTTACGTGATCGTGCACCGACCCCAAACACTAGCAGTGCACGTGGAGGGATGATGGTAGAGCGCTCGGAGGGACGCGAGAGCACAGCGCGCGCGGCGGGATGCGAGCAGAGTGCGTCGTGGCCGCCTAAACCATGAGCAACCACACGCATAGAGCAGTTGAACACGCAGGGAATGGTCATCTATAAGCCGGCCGGCAGTTGCGTCGTGTTGTAGAGAGCGGCCGTGTGCTACTACCTCTGTGTTGGTCTATTAGTCCCCTTCATATTCTATGCCACATTTTGACCTTAAATTTAACCAAAAAATATTAATGCTTGTTTTAAAAATTATATAATTGGAAACTATGTTCAAATATGAATCTAACGATATAATCTTTTGCGACATGCATTCGTATTTTATTAGTTAAACCTCTAGTCAAAATTTGGCACAAAAATATATAGACGACTTATAAACCGGGATGGGGGTAGTAGGTAATTAAATTGTAAAAGTTTTTTATTAACCATATGTATATGTGTCCTTTCGTCCTCCTCTAGCACGTCTTGTCACCCCGCTGTCGCAGACGGCTTCGGGGGCAAGCTTGAGCATCACGCAGGGGCGTTCTTTTGGCCAAACGGTGGTGAGACCGTTCCCACGCAACCATGCAGGTTCCTACGCAAGCTTCTCGTCTGACTCGGTGAAGTCCCCCAAAATCCCAATGCTTACCGACCTTCTATATAAACCCTCATCGACGAGTCCTGCATGGCATTTTCCCCTCCCTCCCTGTAGCTTATCTCATCTGCTTCTCCCACAATCGCCAATGGCACCAGTGCGTTGTCATCGCTCAGCCACTCCGCCGTCATCAGAGGACAGCTCCTGTTGGGAGGCTACACCGCGGCGGCGGCGCAGTCCCCGGCATAGTGTAGTGCGTGTGGCGTCCCTATTGGGTGTGCGAGGAACACCCACCACACGCTACACCGTCGCTGCCCGTCGGTTGCTGTTGCCGGCCGCCGATGCCGCCATCCCACCGTCTGCCGCCGTGGCTGCCACACAAGCGTCGAAACCTAGGGACATCGCTCGCTTGGCCGCAGCGGCCCGAAGGCGGGAGGTAGCCGTCATGGCCGCCACCCCACTGCCGGCAACAGTGGCCATCACCCGCCCCGCCACCGCAGCCCGAAGGTGGGAGGTGGTGGTTGTGGCGGCCACCCCATCATTGGCCACCGTGGCTGCCAACCCATCGTCGACCGCCGGGGTCATCACCCGCTCCGCCACTGCCGCCCAAAGGCAGAAGGCGGAGGTGGATGCCTGCACGTGTCTCAGCGACCTTGCGCGCTACATCGACTTCCTGCGGGAGGAGGAGGAGCGCCTCGTCGAGCATGCAAAGAGCCTTACCGCCGCCGTGGCCGCAGCACACGCCGCCGCAGATGCGAGGGATCAGGAGATCTACGAGGAGTCCAGCCGCTTCGAGAGGGGTCGTCTGGAATGGCGGAGGGCGTTCGAGGTGAGCCACTCTGAAGGTGGAGCAGCGGCAGGCACCGTATTACAGTTGTCCGGCTCGTCCGTAGGCTCCTCCTCCTCTGCCTCTTACTAAGAGCGCTCGACAGAGGAAAGGCTGCCGGAAGTAGTACAAAGCCCCTCCGTAGTAGTAGTATTTTGGGGCTATTTTGTTCAGTTCATCTGACTATAGATGTGGTGGAACTGTACAACGTACTTAAAATTAGCTACTATATATAGTTAAACTAGCTATTTCAGTACGTGGTTGGCAACAATTGGAGAAAATTTTGGTCGGTTCAGCTGTCGAGTTGAACTATTTGTATAAAGAACGACTACTTAATCTATGTATGAAATCTATGCTTAATTACTGAATTTTAGTTGCAAAAATTAGATAGTGCTAGTGATTTTTAGCTGCATATTTTGACAAATGGCAGTGTTACAAGGTTGACAAATGGCAATGTTACTAGATCAAAAATGTCAATATTTCCAGTTTGACAAATGGCAATATACCCAATATGACAGATGCAAATCTTACCAAATTGTCTGTACGTGGTTGCACATAGGTCATCCGAAAAACCCGTTTGCATTGAAGGGATGTACAAATCCCGCGTTCCAGATTTTCTCTCGGCTTAGCACTGAAGTCTTGCTTTGCATACCGTATTCAATCTGAACCGTTTGCATTGAAGAGATGCACAAATCTCGCACGGCAAATATTCCCTTGGCTTACCGGGGAAGACCATAGCTCTCACTTTGCATACGGGTGTTCTATCTAAAATGTTTGCGATGGAGAGCTGCACAAATCCTGCTCGTCATATTTTCCCTTCTCTTACGGGCGAAGCTGTTGGTTTACATACGGGTGTTCTATCTAAAACGTTTGCGATCAAGAGCTGCACAGATCCTGCTCAGCACATTTTCGCATAGCTTCCCGGGGAAGCTGTTGGTTTGCATACGGGTGTTCAAATTAAAACGTTTGTGATGAGTGTTCTGTATTTAAAAAAAATGACATTTTTAAAGGAAATCATTTGATAAGTCTGTACAATCAGAGAGAAAAACGCAAGTTTGTTCAAACCATATCGTACATTTAGTCACATTGCGAATTTATATTCATATGATCGAGATACAATATTAAACCCACAAAAAAATTCCGGTGGCGGCAGAGGCGGCGTGCCGCGTCAGCGTTGACGTTGTCGTCCTCCGGGATTCCGTTGTTGAAGTCTTCAAGGCAGCACATCATCCCGTCGTGCGATCGACGGGTGGGGCACGGGAGGACGGCAACTCGCGGCGCCGCGAGGTAGCGGTTGACGGCGGCGGCCCATGAGGCTGGGGGGG